>NC_092088.1:19897637-20044548 GCF_045679555.1 Salvelinus alpinus
AGCGTGGCCGCGGCAGACAGCGTGGCCGCGGCAGACAGCGTGGCCGCGGCAGACAGCGAGCACGGCTCTATTTGAAGTTGTAATGGTGTCAAAAAGTCAGGGCTGACTGACAGCTGTCAGTCCCACAGGGCCTCATTAAAAACAGACCCACTTGACAAGGAAATAATTGAGCGTCGTCGACAACCCTGCCTGGGCTCCGTTTAGATGTTTGTATTTTCTTTCATTATTATTTCTGGCTATTATGTTCATTAGGAAATAGCATTAAACAACTTTAGATAGAAGGGGGAGGGCTAATGATTTGTTTAGGGGGGGGGTATTATTTAACAGGAGGCCTGTCGTATGATTCCTTGGCTTGGCAGATGCCTGGTATCATCTGCCAGCACTCTCTTTTTTTGTCTACTTTCTCTTGTTCTCCTTTTTGTCTGCCCATCCTTCCTTTTTTTCCCAGCCCTCTTATATCTCTCCATCCCTCCTTCCTTCCCTCTCTCTTTCTCTCTCCTTCTCTCCCTCCGAGCAGCGGGTGCCTTTAAAGTACGAAATAGATTATTCATTACCCCCTTTCTGTTCTTTGTGACTGATTTGGTTTTCGACGAGCGTCTTGCCACGGAGAGAAGGATGAAAACTTGTCAAAAATAGGTTATATCTTATTCCAAGGGGCAACAATAGCAGCAGGTACAGACACCTTTTAATATTTAATTAAGCCCAGTGTTAACCCTCAAGTGGCTAGAGGTGTGTGAGCTCCATACAGACAGGGGGAGAGAGGGGAGGGGATTTGGGGGGGTGATTGGTAATTTGATGTCTAAAGCCATTTAAATGCTTTCGCTTCTCTCCGATCGCTAGACAGGCTAGTGTTTTATGTCCCTGTCCATTGTCATATGATTGTCTGAGGGGCTGGTGAGTTCGTCATGTCCAAGGCTGAAGATGCTTTTTAAGGTTTTGGAGGTGTGTCTACCATTTAGGTTTGGGTCATCTCTTCTTCCTTATGCAAGACCCATGTAGGCGTATGCCACGTTTGAAAAATAAAGCAACCGAGAACCTTTCAACCACAGCGCAGGTTAAGCCTACGTCTCCTGGTGTTTAATACACAAACCAGGGGTCCTCTCAAAAAAACAGTAAAAGGGGAGAATTGTTCCCAGGACGAGTAAACTTCTCAGTGGCGGCCCCTTATCGGTATAAAATCCTGCCGTTTGTCAGCCGTTTAGGCGGACAGGAATTGTGACGGGGAGCGTTTGAGCCGTTGTCCCTCTGAAGGACGCACCTTAAACGGGATAGGTAAACAACTCCGACAGTGGGATCGCGATGGGAGGGCAGACGTTTTATCTCCCAGAGAGTCTCCACTGTCAGGGACGCCCGCCCGCAGACCAGCGAGCCGAAGTCCACAATGACACCGTTTGACAATATGGAAGAGTCTGCCTCTGTATCGACTGTCCAAACAAACGCAGACATACATTACACACATGCACCCCTCTCTACTGTCACACGTGCTAGAGCAACCCCTAAACCCCCTTTCATTCTATGATAGTAGAGAGAGGGCGGGCTACAGTATGTTCCTCCTTTTTGTACCAGTCCAAGTAGAATGGCTTTCTTTTTTTTTTCCCCTCCGCTCTTTTCTTTTTTTTTTATCATCCAACGCTGTTGTTTATTTTAATGGTGTTTACGCGCACAAAGACATGACAATGACCCTGTTCTCTGTGGTAGGTCACAGAGCTACAGCCGTGTCTAGAGCGCCTACCCTTGTGCTTGTGGGCCAAAGATGGAGCCGGAAAAGTGCAATGGCGAGTGCAGTTGGTTTGCTTGTTGTGTGTGCATGTTTCGGTCTGTGTTCAAAATGTCCATCAATAGTGTAAGTCTAGTATCTTGATGATCAGGTCCAAGCAGCTGAACTCAACATTGTGTTGCTTTTCATACTTTTTTGGGGGCCGTTTAGTCCCCCCCCCCCCGAGACATTTTTGTGCTTTCTGTAGATGTGAAGAACGTTTGTGTTGTCATTAAAGCAGTATTGCATTTCAACGACAAAGATGCCCTGTCATAACTTCCTGTCGTCTTCCCTCCTCCGCCCCTCTCGTTCTGTCGTTCATTCGGCACCGAAAAACAACCTGACACTTCAGGAAGAAGGAAAGGCGAAGCCTGCAACTTTCCATTTTACCCACGGCTAAACCGCAGTCAAATCCAATGTCTGTACCTTCTATTATGTGTACCTCAACTTGCAGAGTGAAGCACCGACACAGGTGAACCATTCATACAATATGAACACTGAACACAAAGACCAGGTCAGACACGGACTGAAGCAGACTAAACTAATCTCCCCCTCTTTCTTTCTCCCTCAACTCTCTCATCTCTCTCCCTGTAGAGTACTGACATATCCTTTGAGCTAAAATTAACTCTTTACCACTACAAAGGAATACAGTTGTTGCCATTTGCATGATAATGGAGACTTCATATTGACCCAGTAGACAGTATTAGGCTTCTTAAATGTTTGCATACTTTCTCACCTCTTGTTTCGTTATGCAATGCTTATCATTTCATTAGGGCTCCAATAGCTATTAGAATATATGAACGTATAGTATGCTGCAGTAAATGGTGAGATGCTTTTGCAACATTTAAATGCAGTAATTTATGGTGCATGGATTTGAATGTATGTCTAGTGGTACAGTGAATGTCAGATCCCAGAAGCCTGTTGACAAATTGAAATCAGACGTCAGTGGGGACATTTTTTTTTATGTCTGTTCTCTTTTCAGAGACAAAAAGCGTTCTTCTGGTCAATCCTCAGACAGTGTAATGTAGAGATGGATTGACAGAGACCGGCAGAGGTAAAGAGAGGAGATCTGGAAGGATGTATGAATCAGACAAGGCTGCAAGAAGCCTGGAAGGCAGGCCATGACTGTTGTGCTAGTTCCAAGCTGCACAGTCATTTACTTTGCATGTGGTGTCTTACCAGACAATATTCTACATTTCCAACTGGGAGGCATCAGTGTAGAAATCACTGTCTTCAAAAGACGGCCTGCCATTCATGTTCCCCGTAGCCGGAGATCTGAGCAAACGGTGATAACCCGCGACATCTTTCTGGAAAACGGGGAGTCGATCAGCTTTGATGGAGCACATCCTCTATGACAGGCTACTGAAGAGCTCTCTAATGAACTGGGGAGGGGTGGGGGGGGCATGGCAGCATGTAGGAAGAAGGGAAGGGGGATGGGATGGAGAAGGGGAGTACAAATGTGTTAGTGAGGCATTTCATATGCATAATTGTCTAAACATAAGCTCATAGATATACTATAATGGATGGAGGTGAGGAGGATGGAAGGATGACAAAGATATTGGAGATGAGGAAGATGGGATGGAAGGATAAGAACGGTATTGGAGATGAGGAAGATGGGCTGGAAGGATGACAGAACGGTACTGGAGATGAGGAAGATGGGATGGAAGGATGACAGAACGGTATTGGAGATGAGGAAGATGGGATGGAAGGATGACAGAACGGTATTGGAGATGAGGAAGATGGGATGGAAGGATGACAGAACGGTATTGGAGATGAGGAAGATGGGATGGAAGGATGACAGAAGGTCTCCATGGTACCTCTGCCTTAGATGGGGGGGGGGGGGGGGGTTAGTGATTAAACATTCATGAAGGTGTGTCCAATCACAGAGCTCGTCTGACTGTCTCTCTACACAGGGCAGGAAGTGAAATTGGATTGTAGCGAGGGGTCAATTGAATGGGGAGTTCAAAGGTTACAGAATTTATATGATGTCCTCTTATATCCCCAACCACCTTTTCCTCACTCGTACTGTAGGATACATCTAACACAGTAAGGAATGCCAGCCTGCTTGTTTTTATGTGGATATCATGCTTGTTTATCAGTCCTGTAATATGCAGGAAGAATATATTTGCTTTCAAACTGTGGGCATTGGTCAGTTTTTAAACTCCCAGACATGATTCAAAATACTTTCACTGAACACATGGACCCATACATTGTCAGTCTCTCTCTCACACACACACGCTATTATAAAACACACAGACACACCTTTATTGAGTTGTATAGTGGCGGCAACAAAATGCACAACTTTTGTTCATCTCAAGGATTTTTCTGACTGCCCAGATGAACAGAGCGCCAATATTGATTTTTCTCCTTACCATGCAGTGGCTGGGATTACCCATTTGCTCATTCATTTTTAAAGACAACTAGTGAGATTCTTCCCCTTTTTTTCTGTTTTCTTGTCTCTATCATTCCTTTTTTCTAAAGAGTGATTGTACCCTCCCCTTCTGTGGCAGAATCCCTCCTTGACCCTGAGAATTGTAATTCTGCTATAGATCACAGCTTTGGAATATTAGGCCTTACAGCGGTTAAATAAAATATGTTCAAATCGTCCAATCCCAGAGGCCATGGCAGAAATTCTAATCAGCAAAAAGAAAGGGAAAGGATTATGGGTAAAGGGAAGCATCAGAATCCTACTGGCCAAGTCTGAGGAACAGGAAGAGAAAGAGAGAGAGGACCAAACCTTAATCATCATAATCCCACTCATCAACAACAAGGTTCTGCATGACAGCGGGAGGAGGTGGGTTGAAGATTTTTTCAAAATAATTTGAGAGAGAATTTCCACGGATATTGAGAGTAGTATGCCAAACAGGACAACCCTTCTGGGCCCTGGACGCCTTCACTTGACCATTGTCGGTTGGAGTCAGAATTGATTAATTATGCCATATTTCAACATGGAAGTTACTAACATGGCTGGCTCCATGTTTACGTTTCATCGACATACTGTAACTTAAAGACGCAAAGATATTTGGGGAAGTATTACTGCAATTGCTAGGTGTCCAGAGTTGTCTAGAAATGTTCCCGATTCAAAATGACCCCCCCCCCCCCCATAAAAAAGAAGAAACAAATAAAGTTTGTCACAAAAAATAAGCTTTGGTATTTAAGCTTATTGCACAGGTGCAAAGGCTGAGCCCATACAACCAACATGTAGTGCTGTGGTTGAAGCTGGACTGTATGGACTGTCCATAGAGGGTGATTGATCGTAACTCAATCCCTCAGTGTGTTCAGAAGACCACGAGACGCTCAATTACACTCTGGGATTCAAATGCTGAATTCACAGACTGAGACCCTCTGAGAAATACCAGTGACCTTCAGCCAACCGCCAAACTCCAAACAACAACGTCAACTAGAGGTTTGGCATCAATGGCCAAACACTTCACGAAGTTGAATGCAGGTTCTTGTTACCAAAAGGACACAAGATATAGAATTTTACCAAATGACCAAATAATGTAAATATTTAGTTGTTTATTTTTGTGTTAAGAGATTCATCTATCCATGCCATGTGTGCATTAGATGCTTGTGAGCCATTACTGCACATTAGAATAAGAATAATTGTGTACATAGCAGCTTATGAATCATTAATCCCCGTGGTTTCCATCTGGGGGTTTCTGTCGGAGGGGCAAGGGAGGGGGAGGGGGGCTTGGGCCCCCATGGACAAGCCAGTGCGATGAAAGAGGAAGAGAAATATGGATAGAGAGAGAAAGAAACATGGATACAGGCTATAGTGATGCGTTACATTGTGAAACGGTCAACTTATCCTCAATAGCACTCACATCTGAATATAATGTGCAGTATAAAGGTAAAGGTTACACATTTCTTTTGTAAATCGAATATATTTTTCATGAATGTGTATGGACTGTTTTCTTTTTCACTTGGAATGGAGAACCATTAGCCCTGTTTATACCTGGTTCTCAGATGTGTTCTTTGTCCTGATCTTATCCACATTCTGATTTTGTACACATTTTAAGACAGGACTGGTGTAGACTATTAAAATATGTATTGTGATCAGATCTTCCTGCCCATCTCCAGAGGTAGTCAGGCATGCATTGTGCAAGTGTATGTAACAGTATAACTTTAGACCGTCCCCTCGCCCCGACACGGGCGCGAACCAGGGACCCTCTGCACACATCGACAACAGTCACCCACGAAGCGTCGTTACCCATCGCTCCACAAAAGCCGCGGCCCTTGCAGAGCAAGGGGAAACCCTACATATTGGTTTCAGAGCAAGTGACGTAACTGATTGAAACGCTACTAGCGCGTACCCGCTAACTAGCTAGCCATTTCACATCCGTTACACTCACCCCCCTTTCAACCTCCTCCTTTTCCGCAGCAACCAGTGATCCGGGTCAACAGCATCAATGTAACAGTATAACTTTAAACCGTCCCCTCGCCCCAACACGGGCGCGAACCAGGGACCCTCTGCACACATCAACAACTGACACCCACGAAGCGTCGTTACCCATCGCTCCACAAAAGCCGCGGCCCTTGCAGAGCAAGGGGAAACCCTACATATTGGTTTCAGAGCAAGTGACGTAACTGATTGAAACGCTACTAGCGCGTACCCGCTAACTAGCTAGCCATTTCACATCCGTTACATGTAGACGGATCTGGCCAGTGAAACCATTTAAATAATCATTATCCCACCCTCTAAAATCATTGACAACTGGCACAATTGACTAATGCCATCAAAGTAAATATTACATATTATTTAGAAGGAATATTTATTAAATAACTTGCATACAGGAGGAACTAGGAAATATTGTCACAATGCGGACAGAGTGGATGGATAAAAGATACATTTTAACACCATGTGTAGAATGTGGACAAGATCAGGACACAGGATGCATGTTAGAACCCGGTATAAATGAGGCCATTGAACTCTCAACATGTGCAGGGGTACTTGTGGTTGAAGGCCAAGCGGGGAAATGATCTTACAGCTCTTTGCAACTAGGATAATGGCAGTGAGTATAACACCGGAGCAAAATGTTATTACTCACTGCCATTATCCTAGTTGCAAAGAGCCGTAAGATCATTTTCTCCTTGGGGTTGGGCAGTATGCAACAATAGGTGCTGAGGGAAAGAAAAAGCATTTGGTTATACAAACTAATAATGTTACCATTGTACCCTGACCATGAATGCAACATGTTAATTCTAAATGAATTCCCTCTTGAACAGAAACGATGTCAATTGAAATGCTTGGGGATGCTTAGAGCCGTCAGTGTTTGTGATTCAACAATCGTGCTCTAGCCTTGAGTCCTCATTCATTGTATGTTGGTTATTCTGAGTAAATAGCCTCGTTGGCCTGAGTGTCCATCAGCTCTCATTGTTTAGACTGATGGATGACTAGTATTTCACTATCTATCTCTATTTTATAGACACCTTTTACACTCGCTGAACACATGGTGACATACAAAAGGGGTATGTAAATCAAAACCACAATTGAGGAATACATAAATAAGACACTAGCTAATATGTCAATAAAAATAAAGCACAGATGAGGTGAAGGAGAAAACTAGGCTATGGCACATTTCTTTTGGAATGGAGAACCATTGAAATCTTCACACGTGCTGAGGTACTTCTTATGGTTGAAGGCCAAGTGAGAAAAGTATCTTATTGCTCTATGCAACTACTATAATGGCAGTGATACAATTTTGTTCTGGTGAGAAGAATTCAGAAGGTTCACTAACAGCGAGAAATGACTCTTCTTGGGCAGTATGCAACAATAGGTCATGCTCGTCTCTGCTAGCTCGTCTCTGCTAGCTCGTCTCTGCGAGTTAGCCAACCTGGCTAGCAAGCTATGCAGCGCTAGTTTAACTAGCCCGGTCTCGAAAATCCACGTAAGACCGGATCAGTTCATCAACAAGTCTGTGAAGAGAGGCAAGCGGTGCTTGACTGAGGCAGACACAGGCTGCGGGAGGCCCACAGAACCTGGCCACCCCCTCCCTTCGCGTAGTCACCGGCGACACGGTTTGCCGGCCCTCGACTTCGTCTTCGGCCTAACAACACCCTTGCCAATATGTCCTCCAAACACCGGCTTCTCGGGCATATCACTTAAATAGGTTATGAAGGAAAGAAAAAGGAATGTGGTTTAACAAACTAGTACTGTTACTAATGTACTCTCACTATCAATTACAATTGTTTCGTTCTAAATGAATTCCCTCTCGAACAGTGCTAATAAAAACAATGTGAATGGAAATGCCTGGGGATGCTGAAAGTCTACCGTGTCTATGGTTCTGCTCTAACCTCGAGCCCTCGTTCACTTTTTGTACCGTGTTTTCACCTCCCCAGCCAGACCACTCTCAGACAGTCCTAGCAAAGTTCTTGCTTGAGAAATTAGTCTATGCTAAGAAGCTATTTTAGTTCATCGCAGTAAAGTACTTAATTGTTACCCAGCAATGATTTGATATTGAGATAAAAACGGCTGCAATGGACCTTTAAACAATGTTACATTTTAAAAAATCCTGGAAGGTATAAAGGTATCACTAACATGTAGTAACATGTATAAAGAACTTAGTGATGTTGTTTAACTGAAACATATTTTCAATTGTTTTATTTTGGGGTTTTTTTTACAATTGAAACTTGTTCATACCATGAATCATTGCTCCAATATTCACATCAACAGCATGACGTCACATGACCTCCACACAGTAGGAGTCCTCAGTTACCAAGGTTATCTTTACCAAGAGATGGACAGATAATATCTGAATGATATGTTCATATTTAGAAATGAATTGGGTTACAGTATGTATATACACACACATTGACACACATTGATACTCAGACAGATGAGGAAGTGTGTCTCCTTAAAAAAAAAAAAAAGGCCCTACTTTACCTGTACTGTAGCAGGACCAGAGAATGCTGGGAAGGCGAGGTCAGCGGTTCATCCGTCAAAGAGGCTCCTCGTTGATGGATGGCACTTCGAGCACCGCCGTACCCACCGTAGCCCTAACCGCCGAAAAGGCCTTTTTGTAATAAATAAATAAACAGGGCACATCAAAGGGATTTTCAAAAAGAAAAACAAAGCCAGCACACACACGTTTGTTCGCAAACACACACACTCACACACACACACATGCGAAGAGAGGAAGAGAGGGGGAAAAACTCAAAGGGCTGAAAATGTACACATAGTTTACTCTCCGATGACACCCAGCTTGAAGAAAATACCAGACCAAACAAAACAGTGTGGCGAGAATCGTGTTTGATTCCATATTCGGTTTGAGAGGCGGCTCAAAACAAGAAATTGGGCCGAAACAGTTGGTTGCTGTGTTCTCTTTTTCATGAAACGTAAAGGTACTTCCAATCATCTTCATCCCCAATACTCACGTCTCATATTGATGAGGTCAGCAGAGGACAGGAAGGAGCTACAGGTCACTATTTATCCCAGTGGATAGAAACGATCACAGCACAGTAGGCTACTGTAATAGCTCCATGTTGGTTTACTAAATCAAAACCGTATTCCCAAACACAAATAAACACAATATCAAAACAGAAAATGTGTGAACTGGGGTGGTCTAGCGGTCTAAGCTGCTAGCTGCCTCTGGAGCACATGTATAATGTACCGCAGCCAGCTTGGGTTCGATTCCGGCCTACTGTTCTTTCAGCGCTCTCTCTCCCACCTTTCACCTCTATCTCTCTCTATCCAATAAAAACACAACACAGTCTTTTATTGTTATTATTATTCATATGGACCCGTTTCCTTCTTTCTGAATAAAGATGTGGTTTCAGCATTAGTGGTGTTGAGGAAATGGTGTGTACATTTGATGTGAGGTCACTTTTTTATCGTTGCATACTACGGCCGTGGTTTTACAATTATACCGAAATGATGGTGAAGTCGCTATAGAGGTTGTGTGAACCTGAAGCCTCAATGGTTGGTTAAGCTTAAGTAAATGTATTTTTGGGTGAAAAGACAGTCTGTCAGATTGTAGGTGAATGTGTTGTTCTCATAGTTGGCTTTGGGGTACCATGGAACCTGTGTGCCAGGTTTGTGCTCTTGGTTTGGTGAGCTTGGAGAAGCTCAGTTAGGGCATGCTGTATGTGTGTGTGTGTGTGTGTGTGTGTGTGTGTGTGTGTGTGTGTGTGTGTGTGTGTGTGTGTGTGTGTGTGTGTGTGTGTGTGTGTGTGTGTGTGTGTGTGTGTGAGTGTGAGTGTGTGTGCGCGCGCGCCCATACACATATGTGTGTGTCAGTGTGAGGCCCCCAGCACGCTCCTAAGAGTGGTAGAATGGAAGGCCATACCTTCCATCACTGTAAGCCTATTGGTATGGATCAGCATACTCTCTACAGACTTACTCTGTCTCTTCCTCTCTCTTCCCCCTTCTCTCTCTCTCTCTCTCTTCGCCCTTTCTCTCTCTCTTCCCAATTTTCTCTCTCTCACTTTTCCCCCTTCTCTCCCCCCGCCCCCCTCTCTCAAACACGTACATATTGTCGCTGTCTGATGAAAACCAGTTAACTCAATTTTAGCCTTTTTTACATTTATTGAAAGAAGTAATTCCCTCAATGCACTATGTAGATTTAATCCCTCTAGGACCAATAACATCTATTCAGAATAGCTTCTGAAGTTTCACAATTGTATGTTCGTTAATGGGAAAATATGGTCATTTTTTTCCATTTCATGAAAAAGTTTCTGTTTTGGAGATAAGAGGCTTTCATCAGACAGCCGATATTTTGCTCCCATAGATCTAATCTTGCTCTGTTCATTCCCACCCCCTTAATCTATACATTTCTTTACACGTTTACTCTTGTCTCTCCATCTCTCACATCATATGTATATCCCTCCCTTTACCTCTCTCTGTCTTTCCCTTTGTCTCTCTCTTTCTTAATCAGCCGACAGTGGACCTACCTGTAGTCAGTGAGCCTGGCTCAGTTTAGTACAGTTGAAAGAACACATCAGATTTCTCCTGCTTTCTCTGAGTCCTGATAGTAAGGGTTCTCTTACCTGTTTGGAGCTAGTGAGGCGTCCCTCCTCCCTTTAAATGAATCTTCAGAGGAGGGAGATTGACAGAAACACAGAGAGAGCCGGCCCGTTTGACTGGCGGTCCTGTCAAAGTGCACCCAGAGGCGCTCCCCTACAATCTTTTCCACTATACAAGCATTTCGCTACACCCGCAATAACACCTGCTAAACATGTGTATGTGACCAATAACATTTGATTTGATTTGACTCCTTTCCACTCGCTGCCTCTCTGAGTTGATTTGGTATTTATGGTACAGTAATGACCGAAGCACTCACACACACACACACACACACATTCTTACCTATGTATAGAGACCTCAAGGTTTTTTTTAACAATCTTTCTTTAGTTGTTATTCATCTCTGTAAGTGTGTGAGATACAGGAGGGTGATAATACAACTACTGAGAATGTATGGCCCAGGTTCCTGAAGGATGCAGCATAGTGGTGATAATGACTGGGAAGTGGCTATCACTGATAGCCCTAATATGATGTATGATGACATTTTATCTCATGTTTGTGCATACAATGACTAAACTAAAGAGAGCGACCTTGGGGGCTCACCGGCTGACATCTTAATTCACTCTGAAGTTCTAATCTCTTCCTTCAAATGACGTGCGTCTATATTCCATTTAATTAATATGCTTATAAGCAGTATGTATTATTCAAACATGCAAATGAGGCACCGTTAGAAAACATACTTTTTGACACAGCTTTCTTGGGTGGAAAAGTGAGGCTTGGGAGCAACAGCCCTTCTGAAACTTTTATTCTCTGCAAATCACGAAGACAAAAAAAATAAAATATTTCTCCTTCTTTGTCCTTCTCTTACTTTACTTAGGGTGTGTTTGAAATGCAAGAGAGTTGAGAGAATTGAAATAAGGCACTTCTAACAATCAACGGTGATTTACAGTTCAATGACACACACCTGAGGACTTATAATTATGTGCAACACTGAAATATGTTCCCCTAAGACACGACTATGAATATATTTAAACCGACTTAGTTAGATATATTTTTCTTAGGAGGTTTTACTGGTTTGGTCTGAGGTGTTTGGAGTAGGCAGCCATCTTTAGACCAGTCGACCATAGGAGCTTTTTATGGATGCGGCCGTCTCTAACAAGGGTGAAAGAAAGAACCTCTTATGTTCACTTTTGGGTTGAGTTACTTTTGAGAGGCTGGTGGTCGCTGAACTGAGGCTTCACTGAGCCGGTAACCACTACACGAGCCCTCAGTCCTCTCATGGGCTTTTTAGGAGCAACTATGGCCCTGTTCAGACCTACAGATGTAGGATCTTAATTTGAGCCAGTTTGCTACTGCAGGAAAATAATCTTGCAGCAACAGGAAATGTGAATTATTATGTGGATTATAATTAATGGACATTTTTGTAGGAGTTGATCAATTCTTCGTAAGGGAGAATCAAGTCTGGAATTTCAAAGTGGAAATTACAAACTTCATAAGCCTTTTCAAACCTCAAATGTACTACAAGTTTTACATTTCCTGCATTGCAGGATAGTTCTTCTGCAACAGGTTGATCAAAGTAAGATCCTACATCTGTCTCTGAGTTGATAAAAAAAAAAAAACACTGCTATCCTGGGTTGGTTAGGAAAACAGAGCCAAATTGAATGAATTATTTTAAAGACAATTATTTTACTTAAAAATATAAGTTACATAATGAACAGTAAAAACACACTATGATAGTACATAGCCAAATAATTGTTACATTTCATGGCTTTGTCAGACTGTCTTAACACAGTGTGGTTCCAGTAACACGATTTAGCAATGTATCTGTTATTGTCGTGATGCTGTACTGTTTGTGTGTATAGTTATATACATAAACTGTATTAGATTGAGGCCATTATTTTAGGCCGGAGAAATACACCAGGAATCTGCCTGGTACCTGAATATCACGACTGCACCTCCTCTGTTTAAACAGCACTATACTGAGCTTCTTATTTCCCCTTATATATACAATAAAAAATATATATTTGCTCACTTAAAAATACTGATGATCTAGGTGGTGCTGTTTTTACATTTTTTTTAACCTTTATTTAACTAGGCAAATCAGATAAGAACAAATTCTTGTTTACAATGACGGCCTAACCTGGACAAACCCGGACGGCACTGTCTGCGTTCTGTTTATTAATCTTGCCTACAGGGTTCAGTGATTCAATGTCACACCTGTTCCATTGTTACATGCATGTTAATGTTCTGTGTTCTGTTCTAATATAGACATAAATAATCAACTTTATTTGGGCCTCACATGGCAAGTGCACTACAAAGTTGTGTAAAACAATTGCGGTTGATCTTTTTCTATGGATTTGGACACAAACTTTATTTACATTCTTTTCTCCTTTTCCACTGTTTAGTGGAACTTCACAACACCCACGGTAAAAAGGAAATCATAACAAATACAAAACAAATCCACCCAACAAACCCCATCTGCATTCTATGGTATCCCAACGCTACGATATTTGGGCTTGTTGCAGATATCGAACAGCATTGACAAGTCTTTTTTTGTTCCTTAAAGGATGTAAACATTTGTAAATGGATGCTCCAAAGTGTCGAGCGGTATCAGGTTTCCTCCTGTCCGTGGGGGTTTATCGAGTGTGTCTATGGTTGATCTGCTCTCTAAATCCTCCCATGACCTCTCCCTGCCTGGAGCCAGCCCCTAGCCTTTCTTGGCTCCCTGCTGTGCACTCTCCCTCCATCCCTCCTACCTCTCCATCCTTTCCTTCCACCTCTCCCTCCTTCCACCTCTCCCTCCCGCTTTCCATCTCACCATCTTTACTAATACCTTTTCGTCTCTCCTCCCATTCCCTTTATTGTCCTCTTTCTATTTAACCTTATCATTCTCGCTCCATCTACCTATCTCTCTATCTTTCTTGCCACCTGTCCATCTCTCCTTTTGACTTTCCCTACGCCTCAGTCCATCACGCTGACCTATTTTTATCATGTAATATTTATACACCTATTGTTTGTTTTCTCAGTCTCTCTATGCCTCCCCGTGTGTCCCTGTCTATTGTCTGTCCAGCGGCAAACTGCTGACAGGACAAATGGAAAGAACAGCTGCTTTTTCTCTACTCAGGGTTCTATCGTAGCGTTTTTCCCTTTATTTCTAAAATGTTCACTTGCCTTTTCCCATTTTTGAGAGGGGACTAAACAGCATGCTAATGAGTCGTCGAAGACACCCTAGCCTCCCCCACTCTCTAATAAAGCCCACTTTCTATGGTCCATTTTATGTGTAGAGAGGTTGGGATGCCCAGCTGAAGATGTTAGAGTTTAAAAGCTGCTCCAGTGTTCCAGAAGTGTTCAAATATACATGAGGTGTGCCATCCTTGTTTGCTTACAACATCCTTGTTTTTAATCTGCAAGTCAAATCCACTTGATGATGTGCAGGCTGGCTTTGTGAATCTTTGTTTTTAGTGAATCTTCTAAGTGACTATCATCTCCAAATACATGGCAGAGCAATGGGCATAGACTGAATCTAAACTCCAAAAACCTGGCACTACATAGGGCTTTGGTGGTGAATGTGGTTTGTATTCCTCTCATAGTTACCAGAAAGCTTCACTTTATGGGTTGAGTGACACAGACAACATTGGTGCTATGGGCCAGACGTGACGGCATTAACCGGGAGACTGGACAGACTTTGATGATGTGGATGTTGTTTGGAATGAACAAAGTAATGTGTCACAGCAACACGTAATTCACACAAGCATGGGGACAGTACTGTGAAATATCATTCACCCATAAACAAATAACCCAGAATATGAGAGCTAAGTTCAGAGTTGTGTGTGCGTGCTTACATGTGTTTGTCAGAGGGCACTGTGTCACATAAAGTCCCCATGGAAAGCAGGTATATGCATTTGAAACACAAACGTGTGAAATACCACCGCCCTGTCTCTCGCTCTCTCTTTCTCTTCATCCCTCCCTTTCCAGCTCCCTCTCACCATTGTGCACTCTCTCACTTTCTTTCACCCCTTTCTCTCTCTATCCATCACCCTCCATCTCCCTCCCGCTCTATTTCATCTTATTAAAGCGCGTGGATTGTCACCGTTATTTCGCAAATATAGTCTGACAAAGAAGAAGTGGGAATTTTGACTGATTGAACATCAAAGAAGCAACGTCTCCGCCTTTTCTATTAGAGCCCATTAAGAACAGAGGAAAACATCCATTTCTCACACATCAATGGCGGCTTCCTAATCAATTGAAAAAGACACTTGTATGGGGATGCAAATCGTATCTTTGTCTTATTAAAGCTTTTAGAAGATGCATGTCGGGATTTAATGTTATTAAATAAAAGAGGCCGTTTTTTAAAGTTTATTTTTTTATCTAAAGATGCAGAGGCGTTGGTAATGGTCTAAATCAAAGCCAAGGGACTCTCTTAATTACCAGAGGAGTTAGCCTATCCTTATTAATATTGATCAAATATACCGGGATCTGATTTCTAGGCTTATGATGCATTTGGGAGGTTGGTTAATGAACGGAAATAAAACATGGGACTCATTCCACTGTGTGAAGAAAAAGAACGGACCCTGATGGAACAAGGGTCTGCGTTTTCATTACCGTTATCACTAACTATGCTGGTCAAAATATAAAGACAGAATGAAACAGCCACCTATCTGTGCTGTGGTTTATGAGGACTGACCTGTGGCTTCAATGGCATTAAAAGGCATGCTTGTGTGGGGTATTTGTGTCTCCCTTTGCCCTTTGCCCTCTTTTTGTTCAGGTAATGAATTGCTATATCCTAATTGCAATTTGTAGCTTTGGAAGAAGGCAATTGCGTCAAAGAAGATTCAAAGTTGCTGCTCAATGAAACAATTTTGATGGAGTGCACAGCTCGAACCACCCAAATGGGCTTTTGTCCTCTATAGGCTTGAACGCACGAAACACACTGATTCATCAGCTGACAATACAGGCAGTACATCACAGATCACTGAATGCACATTTGAATTGTAAATCGGCAGGAACACTTTCAAACATGTTAGTAGACAGTAAGCGCACCAGTTATCAGCCATACAGCGAAACGCAGGAGGAATCTTACTGCCATGTTGAATCGTAGTAAGAAATACAGTGGGGAGAACAAGTATTTGATACACTGCCGATTTTGCAGGTTTTCCTACTTACAAAGCATGTAGAGGTCTGTCATTTTTATCATAGGTACACTTCAACTGTGAGAGACGGAATATCCAGAAAATCCAGAAAATCACATTGTATGATTTTTAAGTAATTAATTTGCATTTTATTGCATGACATAAGTATTTGATCACCTACCAACCAGTAAGAATTCCGGCTCTCACAGACCTGTTAGTTTTTCTTTAAGAAGCCCTCCTGTTCTCCACTCATTACCTGTATTAACTGCACCTGTTTGAACTCGTTACCTGTATAAAAGACACCTGTCCACACACTCAATCAAACAGACTCCAACCTCTCCACAATGGCCAAGACCAGAGAGCTGTGTAAGGACATCAGGGATAAATTGTAGACCTGTACAAGGCTGGGATGGGCTACAGGACAATAGCCAAGCAGCTTGGTGAGAAGGCAACAACTGTTGGCACAATTATTAGAAAATGGAAGAAGTTCAAGATGACGGTCAATCACCCTCGGTCTGGGGCTCCATGCAAGATCTCACCTCGTGGGGCATCAATGATCATGAGGAATGTGAGGGATCAGCCCAGAACTACACGGCAGGACCTGGTCAATGACCTGAAGAGAGCTGGGACCACAGTCTCAAAGAAAACCATTAGTAACACACTACGCCGTCATGGATTAAAATCCTGCAGCGCACGCAAGGTCCCCCTGCTCAAGCCAGCGCATGTCCAGGCCCGTCTGAAGTTTGCCAATGACCATCTGGATGATCCAGAGGAGGAATGGGAGAAGGTCATGTGGTCTGATGAGACAAAAATAGAGCTTTTTGCTCTAAACTCCACTCGCCGTGTTTGGAGGAATAGAAGGATGAGTACAACCCCAAGAACACCATCCCAACCGTGAAGCATGGAGGTGGAAACATCATTCTTTGGGGATGCTTTTCTGCAAAGGGGACAGGACGACTGCACCGTATTGAAGGGAGGATGGATGGGGCCATGTATCGCGAGATCTTGACCAACAACCTCCTTCCCTCAGTAAGAGCATTGAAGATGGGTCGTGGCTGGGTCTTCCAGCATGACAACGACCCGAAACACACAGCCAGGGCAACTAAGGAGTGGCTCCGTAAGAAGTATCTCAAGGTCCTGGAGTGGCCTAGCCAGTCTCCAGACCTGAACCCAATAGAAAATCTTTGGAGGGAGCCGAAAGTCCGTATTGCCCAGCGACAGCCCCGAAACCTGAAGGATCTGGAGAAGGTCTGTATGGAGGAGTGGGCCAAAATCCCTGCTGCAGTGTGTGCAAACCTGGTCAAGAACTACAGGAAACGTATGATCTCTGTAATTGCAAACAAAGGTTTCTGTACCAAATATTCAGTTCTGCTTTTCTGATGTATCAAATACTTATGTCATGCAATAAAATGCAAATTAATTAATTCAAAATCATACAATGTGATTTTCTGGATTTTTGTTTTAGATTCCTTCTCTCACAGTTGAAGTGTACCTATGATAAAAATTACAGACCTCTACATGCTTTGTAAGTAGGAAAACCTGCAAAATTGTCAGTGTATCAAATACTTGTTCTCCCCACTGTAGATAGGTGGTGACCAAAAGAGACTTCATGCCCTTGGATATATTCAATACACCTTACAACACCATGAAGGTGTATAATTCATTAGGTGTTTATTTCATTGAAATTCTTATCAAAATCCTCCAGCTATAGTTAGTAGTTTTATCCACCCATGTAAAAAGCATTGATTGGTGTTAGCTTGAAGCCATCATTAATACATTGCACACAAACTTGAGGCCAATTGATTTTCCTGCATTAATTTCTTAATTAGCGTCCTGGTATGGAAACTGTGAGGGGTGCTGATAAAATCACTGGTGGAGTTTAGACCGATTGGAAAGAGGGCATTTGGAGGATATGGGGAGCAATTCAAAACAGTAAACCAGGAGAAAATACACAGATGTGCTTAAAAATAGATACGATATGGTTGATTTTCATATACTTTAAGGAAAATAACAGATTTGTATCAGTTTGACCTAGGGCAGAAGTAATCAATATTGCAAATCATTATGCCCTTAAACTAATGCCCATGATAATAACTCACATCACACCAGAACTCTGTAAACTCTCGGATTACGTCATATAATCCATCATTTTGAAGAGTTTTGTTCTTTTGTTTACCTGCATTTATTCTCCTTTATAGCTTCCTTACTGTATGCTCTGTGTCACTCTGCATAGGAGAGTCTGTATACTGACTAAAGTTTAAAAAAAATACAGTAAATTTAAAGCCCTGGCTTTTTATTTCACTATTTGGATTTAAAAAATATGTACATCACCTCACCCATTGGGAGTGATTCTAATGGTCATGATCCAGGGGTACCAGGGGGACCTCATTTTGCCTATCTGGTTTCACCAAAAACGAGTTCATGTGTCTGCTGCATCCATCTTGTTTTTTTGCCAGGCATCAACCATAACCCTGCGCCCTTTAACCTCGAAACCATTCTCTGCCTCCGTCAGTGTATAAGCTTTGATCTTGCATTCAGCTGTATCCCTTCACCCACCTGCTGTTTATGAAAACACAAACTGAACAAACACGAACCGGTGGAACGTACTGTAGTCACAAGTAATTGATGAGAAACCGATTTCATTTGCATTATGAAGCATCTCATTTGACCTAAGGTCACTAAGCCATTGTGGCAATATTGAATACCTAGTGAATGTAGTCCTACAGCATAATGCACAATCGTGCCCCCTTCCAAAGCAATTACCGATATTAACCTTTTACTGCAGTGGGCTAAATCGGGGTCACACAGAGTGTTTCTTGGTAGTCTTGAACAAATCTACTTTGAAACCAAAGTATACACCTCACACACATGGTTATGGGCTTTAAAAAAAGAAGACACCTGTTCCATGTCAGATATAGAGTTGATATGTAATACATTTTGAGTTTGCATCTCAATATTACACTTTATATACATCACAAAAGACTGTGTTTCAAAAATAAAGTAATCTTTATTAATTAGGAAATTAGGAAAAATATGAAGAACATTCCACTCATGAGACCAAAGAGGGGCCCCTTAGTTCCAGTGAAGGGAAATCTTAACGCTACAGCATACAATGACATTCTAAACTATTCTGTTCTTCAAACTTTGTGGCAACAGTTTGGGGAAGGCCCTTTCCTGTTTCAGTATGACAATGCCTCTGTGCACTTAGCGAGGTCCATACAGAAATGGTTTGTCGAGATCGGTGTGGAAGAACTTGACTGGCCTGCACAGAGCCCTGGCCTCAACTCCATAGAACACCTTTGGGATGAATTGGAACGCCGACTTCGAGCCAGGCCTAATCACCCAACATCAGTGCCCGACCTCACTAATGCTCTTGTGGCTGAATGGAATTAAGTCCGCGCAGCAATGTTCCAACATCTAGTGGAAAGCCTTTCCAGAAGAGTGGAGGCTGTTATAGCAGGAAAGGGGGGACCAACTCCATATTAATGCCCATGATTTTGGAATGAGATGTTTGACAAGCAGGTGTCCACATACTTTTGGTCATGTCGTGTATAAACATTGAACTTGGATTTACTGCTATTAGCTCATCGAAAAACATTGAATAACACATGCATACATGGCAAAACAGATCAAAAGGAGAGATACAGGAAAGCATCAGGAAAAAACTAACAACAATAACAAAAAGGTTACATGTGTAACCCTGGTTTAAAAAAAGCCTTTTCATTTTTATAAATGTTTTACCGGTCTGTAACGGGTTACCTTCAGACAAGTCTTGGTGAAGCTTGTAAGCAAGTCTTGTGAGAGTCTCAGCTTTTGATAGTGGGTAGCTTAAACTGTTGGTGCTTGACGGGCGTTTCTATGAAAAGCACCATTTTTGGGATGTCTCATGTATTAACAAACACCTCTGCAGAACGGCTACCTTGCACTGCAGGTGCGGGAGGCCGACATCGGCGGCTGCGGTGGATTGAGACACAGCATTGGACTCTGCAGCTAGAGACTTCTGTTTAAGCAGAAGTCTCTAGCTTAAACAGACAGATTGTGATGGTGATTTTTGTATTATGCTAATGACATGTCCACATGGGCGCGGACATCGAGGCTAGGGTTAACATTCTGGGGACACAAAGTCTGAATCTATTCAGTATTTTTGTGTTAGAAAGGTTTATTTTTTTCAGTACCCTCAATGTCCTATTCAAAGAGCACCTGCATACAATCAACTCTGGAGCTATACAGCCACTACCCATGTGAATCCACCGCTTGTACATAATTTGTTTCTATATATAAATATGATTGGAAAACAATTCCATGAACCGTGAGAAAAAGACAGAGAGAATGATAGAGCGAAAGGAGGGAACGCAAACGTGATGTGGACAATGGGTAAATATCCTAAATAAGCCCTTTCTGAATGGAAATCTAATTCTCAGACCGCCCACCCACCACCACCACTACCCCTCTCAACATACACACACTTAATTCAGCCACAAACAGGGCAAACTGCTTGCTCTCAGTCAGTACAGTTGTAATTATGGGCCATTCTTCTGAATGTCATTGAAACATTGTTCCTGGTCTTTCTCCTCCTGGCCCTAAGACCTGCTGTTGCACCCCCCACCCCCCTACAAAAGTAGAGGTAGTGTGGTCCAAAACACAAGCACATCATTATGAGGCACTTCCTTTTAGTCCGAAACACAAAGCGGGGGGTCAGGATAACAGTTATTTTCCACATGCCTCCTGTGCATCTCTTTTGATACGGTTGTTTGTGAGGTTTGTGAAAAGTGAGAAACAAAACAGGCCAGTTCTCTGTCAGTTTTCTTTGTGGTAATGTTTAGTGCCACACCTGACCTGCAGTCAGTAGAAGCCAAATGGCACAAGCCTTGTCAGCATCATTATAAATACCGCACATATTTGTTTTAAAACTAGACAAAACCACAAATTTGAGTCACTCTCATGCAAAGTCAATGCTCTCATGTTCTTACTGAAGACCAGCAGAATGTGCTGGTGGAATCATCCAATTTAGCACTAACAAATACAGTCCCAGTCAAAAGTTTGGACACACCTACTCATTCCAGGGTTTTAGTTTATTTTGTACTATTTTCTACATTGTAGAATAATAGTGAAGACATCAAAGCTATGAAAAACATACGGAATCACGTAGTAACCAATGGACATTAGACCGGTGGAAATCTGTCCTTTGGTCTGATGAGTCCAAATGTGAGATTTTTGGTTCCAACCGCCCTGTCTTTGTGAGATGCAGAGTAGGTGAACGGATGACCTCTGCATGTGTGGTTCCCACCGTGAAGCATGGAGGAGAAGGTGTGATGGTGTGGGGGTGCTTTGCTGGTGACACTGTCAGTGATTTATTTAGAATTAAAGGCACACTAAACCAGCATGGCTACCACAGCATTCTGCAGCAATACGCCATCCCATCTGGTTTGCGCTTAGTGGGACTATCATTTGTTTTTCAACAGGACAATGACCCAACACACCTCCAGGCTGTGTAAGGGCTATTTGACCAAGAAGGAGAGTGATGGAGTGGTGCATCAGATGACCTGGCCTCCACAATCACCCGACCTCAACCCAATTGAGATGGTTTGGGATGAGTTGCACTGCAGAGTGAAGAAAAAGCAGCCAACATGTGCTGACCAAATTTGAGAACACCTCCAAGACTGTTGGAAAACCATTCCAGGTGAAGCTGATTGGTAGAATGCCAAGAGTGTGCAAAGCTGTCATCAAGGCAAAGGGTGGCTACTTTGATGAATCTCAAATATAAAATATATTTTGATTTGTTTAACACTTCTTTGGTTACTTTATGATTTCATATGTGTTATTTCATAGTTTAATGTCTTCACTATTATTCTACAATGTAGAAAATAGTAAAAATAAAGAAAAACCCTTAAATGAGTAGGTGTGTCCAAACTTTTGACTGGTACTGTATATGGATCTATGATGTAGGCCTCCGTAGTTTTCACTTCTCATTAAGTGTCAAGCAGCATGAAAACACAATAATACCAAACACAAATCTGCTGTGTTGTTGGCCTACTATTGAACTTTACCTAACGTTTACAAGCCAGAGGTGGCTTCCCACTGGGCACTGACGTCAGTTCAATGTCTAGTTTTGAATTACATTTGGTTGAGTTGTCAACTAACGTGAATTCAATGTGAAATAAACAAAACATATCAACATGCCATTGGATTTAGGTTGCAAATTGGGTGAGAAAAAAATACAAAAATGCCTTACGTTGATGACGTTTTGCAAATCCAAACAGTTTCCCACGTTGATTCAACATCATTACATAGATTGTTTTTTAAATGACATTGAAACAACGTTCATTCAACCTGTTTTTGCTCAGTGGGTTGGCTCGCCATCCAGGTGACCACAAGGCTTGACAGGCCCTGGCTGTGTTCCGTAGCTCCAAGGTCCTGCAGTCCTGTCTCAGGTGGGTTCCATGTTTAGAGAGCTCTAGGTCTGCCCCACCCTCTGATTAATGACTATCACATCCATTTCTGAAAAGCCTGCTGTTTGTTTTGGATGAAGGAGGCAATTCACTTAATTTCTCTAATATGGTTCTCACGATGTACTGTTTTGTAACAGTGGACTGGTTGGAGACAGTCCGGTGTTGCCAGCAGCCAATACCTACAGAGGTAGAAGTAGTGCTACAAAACCAGAATGTTACCATCAATCATGTTAGTCTGACCTGTTACTTGAACTCTTCTTCATATTGTGCTTCTCACTTCTAAACATTCTAATGCCTATAGTTTGTACAGTATCGAAAAAGTCTGAAAATGTGTTCACTCACTACTGTAAGTCACTCTGGATAAGAGCTTCTGCTAAATGACTGAAATGTAAAATGTAAACATTTACAGAGTGAGTATATATGTTGGGGAATTAATGTATAGTTTTTAATAATCTAATCAAACTACAGCCGCTTCGTTAAACAGATTGTTAAATAAATTGTGGCATGGCAATAGTATTGATTGTACAGTATAAGACAAACCCATGCTTATTTTTGTGACTTACTCTCCAGCATTAATAATTGCAGAGGGTGCGTGGTATCTGGCCAATATACCACGGCTAAAGGCTGTTCTTATGTGCGACGTAACGCGGAGTGCCAATCAGCATTCAGGACTCGAACCACCTCATTTATAATCTCTTTTCTGTTCTACTCAGCTTTCTGAGTGGTATTGTATGTTTGTACTGTACACTGGCAGGAAACATTAATTAACCACCTCTGCAAACACATTTTGGTAGTCCGATTAGCTTTTAAAATAATTATGAAAATACTGTACATCATAAAATAAAAGGTCCTTTGCATAATCAAATACATTAAAACAATTATTTCCCCCATTATTGTATTTTACACAATGGGGAGAACCATTAGAAACACGTTATTGTGGTTAACCATGTCATTATTCATATGATATAATGAATCTGAACTGTACTAGAGAAAAATGCTAAAATGGTTACCGGAGCCTTCACATACAATAGGGCTAATTTGTAATTGACTAAATGCAATAAAAGGTTAAATGCCAAGTTCCACTTGTTAAAGACAGAAAACGTTATATTGTTTTATTCATCTTGCTCAGACTGGATCTGGCATGACTCAAACTGTAGTTACCCTTTAAACACGGCTTTAAAATGCACATATTGTTACCAATATGAAAACAAGTGGGTAGGCAGACGGTTAGTGCTATCCGGGATCTTTGGGACGTCCCTATCCTAAACGCTAACCCTAACCTTACCTAACCCTAACACTTACCTTAACCATTTGAAATGTAAACTTCAATGGGGTAACGTCAGAGTTGGGACGTCTAAAAGATCCCGGATAGCAAGGACCATAGACAGACCCTATAATATACTAATTGTCCCCAGACCCATTTCAGCCTGCACGGTCGGGAATAAAGAGGCATTGTGGGTAATTAGCTGTAGGCTCACATAGTTTAGTATGTGTGCAGGACTATCTTGCCTGAGGTTGGCTGTAAGGACCACTAGGACTATAATAGCTCTTTCCACTGTAATATCTAGGAAGGAAGAGTGGTTGATCAAATACTGGGGTGTGTATTGATATAAAGTGGTGAGAATGTGATAGAATTGATATGTCCTTTTACAATTTATAAAATTCCTCCATTGTGAAATTACTACATAACTCCAGTTGATAGGAACACCAATAACAACACTTAATTTTTGTATTTAATTTTTACCCCTTTTTCTCTCCAATTTCATGATATCCAATTGGTAGTTACAGTCTTGTCCCATCGTTGCAACTCCCCTACTGACTCGGGAGAGGCGAAGGTCGAGAACCATGCTTCCTCTGAAACACAAACCTGCCAAGCCGCACTGCTTCTTGACACACTGCTCGCTTAACCCAGAAGACAGCCACACCAACGTGTCGGAGGGAACACAGTCCATCTGGCGACCGGAAGTCCGCTTGCAGGCGCCCGGCCTGCCACAAGGAGTCGCTAGAGCGAGATCGGACAAGGAAATCCTGGCCGGCCAAACCCTCCCCTAACCTGGATGACGCTGGGACAATTGTGCTCCGCCTCATGGATCTCCCGGTCACGGCCGGCTGTGACACAGCCTGCGATCGAAAATGGGTCTGTAGTGACGCCTCAAGCACTGCGATGCAGTGCCTTAGACCACTGCGCCGCTCAGGAATGATATAATATACACTGAGTGTACAAAACATTAGGAACATGACATAGACTGAACAGGTACATCCAGGTGAAAGCTATGATCCATTAATGAAATGTACTTATATCAGTGTAGATGAGGGGGAGGAGACAGGTTAAAGTTGAATGTGCAAGCCAAAATATTTAAAGTGCCTTTGAACGGGGTATGGTAGTAGGTGCCAGACGCACTGGTTTGAGTGTGTCAAGAACTGCAACTCTGCTGGGTTTTTCACGCTCAACAGTTTCCTGTGTGTATCAAGCATGGTCCACCACCTAAAGGACATCCAGCCAACTTTGACACAATTGGGCCAGCATTCCTGTGGAAAGCTTTCGACACCTTGTAGAGTCCATGCCCCGACGAATTGAGGCTATTAGGAGGGCAAGCGGGGCTGCAACTCAATATTAGGAAGGTGTTCCTAATGTTTTGTTCACTCAGTGTATAATAATAATAATAATAAAGTAATTCATCAAATGCCCATTAGATTACATACCATCCTGTTTTTGGCTGAGTCACACATCTGCCTATTAAAAGGTCCCTCAGATTAGACTCAATGGGACAGCATCAGAGGCAGGTACCCCGCTGCAGGCACGATAACACGCCACACAACACAGTGAACTCTCAGGCACCTGCTGAGGTAATCCAGGGAGAGGCAAGCTTGGAATTCCACTGCTTTGGGCTGTTATGTGTGGGCTCCAGGTCTGTAGAGCTTGGTGTGGTGGGGCGCCTCTTTGCTGCATACACAGACATACATGATTATCTAAGAAGAGTATCCTTATATTCCCTCCTGCCCAGCCAATGTTTCCTTCCTTCCTTCCTCAATAATTTGATAATATTGTGTAGATTTCTACCATATTGCTTTCAGCTGATCCAGTCATGCCAGATCAGTGATCATATTGCGCTTTTAAAACAGCCTGTTTAAGCGAGTTGATATACAGGTTCATTATAGAGCCCTTATCTCTGGCATGCAGCAGGTCTATGTGGATTTTTTTGTCAACACAGTATTTTGACCACTGAGCAGAAGACAGACTAAAAACCAGTATATTATGCCATAAAAAATAAAAAAAATCCTACAGTTGTATATTTTGTTTTTCTGGAAGAAACATTTAATAATTTATTAAACATCACTTTTATGATTATTAAATGGAATATTGCTTTTCCAGGCTGCATTTTGGAGCCTTACAAGTGGACTACTGAGTCACACACATGCTCTCTCTCTAAAGTGGTCTGTCTAGAGCTGCCAAATGAGAGGTGTCAGCTATAGGCCTATTTCATAAACTGCTTATATTTTCAAAAAATATATATATATACACATGCCTACCAACAGCATTTTAGGGGTCATCAACATATGAACCCTATAGGCTGAAGCAGAGATATACACTTTAATAATTACATTTCAGAATTAACAATGAAGAAAATTGTGCAAAACAAAAAATGCTAAACCCTCGTTTTGTTTCTCTGCCTAATGTATTCAAACACTTCAAACACTGAGCGAAGAATGACTTATTTTGAGTTCCAGAGGTTGCTGTTTTTAAACAACACTTTGAGACGAAGGCGTGAATACAAGCAGCGATAAGTATTGAGAATGATCGTAGACCACATTCAGGTAGGCAGTTTTATATTCAATAAGTCTTCGTCGTAAAAAAGACTAGATACTGGCCTTCTAGCTAGGCAGCCCTACAACCAGGCTGCTGTCAATTGACCGTGACCTGATTGACCACCTGGTGTAGAGCTGTCAAGGAGTCAATTAAGCATATTCATATTTAGACAGGCGACATAATTTGACGCAAACAGTAGGTTTTAGTGTGTTATTCATTAACAAAATCTAGCCTATCGTCTAATTAAAATTACAGCACCACTCGATGTCCATTATAAATAAACCTGCTCCATAATGATTTATTTTTTCGAGAGCCGTTAATAATTTGCATCAATGACACAGATGAGCTGAAAAGTTTATTGGTGGCATTTTTTCCTGTGCTTTAGAAATCTGTCAGATGGAGAAAAGAACACAGCACAAATGTACCAAGCCCCTGTTATATTATTCAGAATGAATAGGCTACAGGTTAGTCCTAAAACCCCGGCCTCATTAGCCCCTCTGCCTGTATTCTTCCCAACCGTGTGCAGACAGAGCACGTCTGTGCGCCCATCATTGTGTCCTTTGTATTTCAAAATGCAAATACATAAACTATAGATGCAACCTAATTCAGGATATAGTCTAAAATATAAAATTATGCAAAATGTTGTGAGAAATGTACAACAAAATGTCTAATAATATCAACATAATCATAGCTAGCATTACATGGGCTAAAGAAAAAAGGAACGGGCTCAAGATGTCATAGTAATCGAAATGGTATTCATACTGCTTCATGTAACCTGCCCCTACCCTATGAAGCAAATGTTGATATAGCCTAGATTGATTTAAGTTTATCCTGGAAAGCATGCGCAGTAAACTTTTGGCCCCTATGTCGTGGCTTTTCAAAATTGCTACATTTTGAAAACTGGAGAAAATAAGGATGTGCTCTCTATTCATTTTCAGTGGGAGACCGCCCATATATTGAATCCGCATTTACAAGTAGGCTACTTCTGCCTATTTTGCTATTCCAGCACAAAAGCAAACGGGTGCTTCACTGTCCTGCGTTCCTCACCCAAACTGCCTTCTCTAACTGCACACTCGTCCGCCGGCTTCCTCCAGGCTTTTTTTTTTCTCTCTCCCTATTTATAAAAACGTCACTTCAAGTCCCTCCCTTTTTGAATCTCATTAGTTTCTTGTGTGTTTCTCCCTGTCAATAATCCTGAATCCAGACTCTCTCTATTTCCATCCCTCTCTATCTGTCAATCAGCGCCGCCTTTGAACTGAAAACCACTCCGACCAACTTCAACTCACTCAATCCGAGCGGCTCAGCTCCATCTCCGGCTTCTTTTTCTGCCAAGATTCCCCTTCTTTTTAGTTTGTACTAACCGCCAGTGCTTGGAAAACGCCAATACAGACTCTAAACTTTAACTCGGATTCTAGATCACCAAGATCAAGGGTTTAAAACTTTGTGTTTTTGCCCCCCAAAATTGCTCGGGAAAATGCCGCAGCTCAACGGCGGTGGAGGGGACGATTTGGGTGCGAACGATGAAATGATTTCCTTCAAAGACGAAGGGGAGCAAGAGGAAAAAATTTCGGAGAATTTATCAGCAGAAAGGGATTTAGCAGATGTCAAATCTTCTCTTGTAAATGAATCAGAAACAAATCAAAACAGCTCGTCGGATTCGGAGGTGAGTGAAATAATCGTAATCGATTGTCCAGTCGGTATTTTGCAACCATTTACTTATTGTGCGCGAAATGTGAAGTGAAACCACGGTATTTAAGACGTAATGATTTCCCTATGTGTTTCTTTAATACAACCCCTGTGTTTCGTTGCATTTCAAGGCGGAAAGACGGCCTCCGCCTAGATCTGAAACTTTCAGGGACAAAACAAGAGAAAGTTTAGAGGAGGGTGAGTTTCTGCTTTTCCGTTCACGCTCTTGTCTCTTAGATTTTTACACAATGGCACTATATGAGCATACCGAATGAGTTTCTTCTGGAATCTCAGATGCATCAAAGTTTTCAAGGCACTTATAAAAGTTATTCTTTTCCCCCGCCATGTTAGCTGCGAAAAGGCAAGATGGAGGGCTGTTCAAGAGCCCACCGTACCCGGGCTATCCATTTATAATGATCCCCGATCTTACAAGCCCGTACCTTCCGAATGGATCACTTTCTCCAACAGCACGCACAGTAAGTTCGTTTATTTACACCTATACATTAGTGGACACAACCCAAGTAGCCCCTAGAGTAAACGCGCATTGTCACCCAGCTAGGTGTGTTTAGTTGTTAAATGTAGACAGAAGTTTCACAACTTATGAACTGTACAATGGCATGCATGTCGCTTGCAACACAGTGTTCCTGCATGTTTCTCTGAAGCCGATAGCATTCTATAGGAGCTCAATGCGTTTCCATCACCTCAAATAAAAACAATTGTATGCAAGGTCATGTGCATATGATGAATAATCTATTTATTGTTCACCTGTGATCAAATTATAATACAAAACATAAACATTAATTTTAATAAAAACATTTCAGTTTATAGTGGACAATAAAAAATTATTCTTGTTCTTCTTCTTGTTATTGTATTATTATGTGAGTTTCAGATAGGCTACTTCTGGCTTTGATTTTATACTGCCCCCTAATATAATGTTGTACTGTGCCTTGGCTACGTTGTTTTCACAACATCATTGAAAACCTTTTTTACTTTAATGCTTAAAACTCATGACCCATTTAAACCTTCTTAGTACTGTATAATAACACCTAACACAGGTACGTTTAGATAAATATATCAGCATAAAGGAAACTCAGAAAAGCATCGAGAAGGAACCTTATAAAAACAAAACCAATGTGTTGATTAGTTTATTTAATTTGCATCTGTCTAACGGCAGTGACATTAGCTGAAAGAGGCCTGTCATTGACAGTTACTTTGAATATGCAGACATGAATATTTTTCCCTCAAACATTTAAATCTAAAATAATTGATGTATAGGCTGGAAATAATGTGAGAATTTTACATGCCACAGTGTTGTAGCCTGTGTACTGCTTGCATACCACTCTAGCTTGTAACGGGTAAACCATCGCTCTTAAAAGCATGTGCCATGTAAAACGTTATTTATGAATAAATTCATCTTATTTATTAGAGGCAATCAGCTTTGCTATAATTATGCAAACTTACTCAATTACTCGCCACCTCCAAGTCACACTGGGCAATGCTTAAGCGGGATAATTTTCTAAACCGTTTTTATTTTATTTTATGGTTGCAATTACAAGTCATCGCTTTAGGACATGTCATCTAATTTTACAAGGTTAAGGCAAAAAAAATAGGCATTAGGAAATATGAACTTACCCCCATATATGCCTTTTGGTAATGAAATTAATATTTGTTTCCTCAATTTAGTGCATCAGGCACACCTTGAAAATCAACACACATGTGATAGGCAATGCAATGCATCCTTTTGTGTCAGGCACATTTTAAGCATGTCTTATAACATGTCTACAAAATAATTGCATAGCAATTTATTTTATTTAAAAAAAATGTTTTTATACATCTTATTGAATTATCTTGCTATTTGTATATTTTATGATTTGGTCTTTTATTAAAAGTGTGTCTCGTGCATATTTGAGACCAATTGCCATTCTTTACCTTTAACACACGCACACGCACACGCACACGCACACGCACACACACACAAACACACACACACACACACACACACACACACACACACACACACACACACACACACACACACACACACACACACACACACACACTTTAAGCTGGCTTCTAGTTTCAACGTGGCAAGGGTTAGTTTCTTTTTGTTCACTATAAACCCAGGTCCAGCACTAGCACACGTAACTTCCACATTAGAATGTGCTTATGTACTAAGCTGATAAGAATAAAGTCATGGAATGCCCTTGCACTGTAAGAAGATGCTGCTGCACATGTCTCAATCTGATCTCGGGTCTGTGTACAGTCTTCCTCCTATTGCCCATTAGTTCAGAGGTAATTCCTAATCAGGAACGTTGTCATATTAGCCTTTTTGGTCACTGTCATTCCCCATCACCTACCTGTATGTAGGATAAGATCATCTGCAAAAATAACATTTCAGAAATGCCTAGCGAACCGTGTTTGCTTTGTAATTGGTTTACAAAGCAAGGCGACATTGTGACATCATTTTATTGCACAAGTAGAACTGCACTATAATTGTGCTTTATTCTTCCCCTGAGAGTACGTCATACCTTTTTAGGCTGATGATGGTTTACCTACTGCACTAACCCAACCCTCCTTTTTGCACCGTGTGTGTCCAGCCGTTAGAGCTTTGATGTTTCGTCTCCGTTGTATTCATAAATGTATAGCATCAATAATTCACCTGGGCATTGATTATCTGTCTTTCTTCCTAACTAGTAACGAAGGCTGCGGAATATGACTAGTGCTGTGTCTGTGATTGGAAATGGCTAGCTCACTCCATTGTTATGTTACGGTTCTTTGATATAGCAGGCGTTGTCGGTTGTCCAATTTTCTAATTTAATCGATTTCCGGTCTCGTTGGTGCAGACGGTGCAATACTATTATTTTTGTAATTCATGTTTTGGCATGTGTGTGGACATTTTTGTTTTTTTGTTTCCATACCTTTAGGCATTTATTGGTCCAATGTGATACGATTGTGACGTTAGTGATGCTACGGTCTTACCACTTGAGTTCTCCTTTTTGTCAGCTGGCAGTGATCTTAACATTTCGGGCATGCCTTTCTATGCTTCCTGTGATTCCGTTACTGCATGTCTTTTTGAAGTGTGAGTGTGTGTGTGTGTGTGTGTGTGTGTGTGTGTGTGTGTGTGTGGAGGTCACTATAATTTGTCTGACCTCAGAGAGCTATAATGAGCGAGAGTTTGTTTTTCCAACCACCTAAGTCTAAAAAGCTGTACAATTTGGGATCATTTAGCAGTTTGACATGACGTTGTGCCCAGGGTGTTAGGCCTCCTGCCCTCTTCTCCTCTCTCTTCCCCTCATTCCTCACATCCTTCCCCTCCCTCCTTTTTCAACCTCACACAAAGGTCTGCTGGTTCAGTAGGAGCAGGATGAATTGGTGAAGTGGCCTGGCCAGCTAACCCCCGGTGCCATACTGTTTCTTGCACATCTCTCTCTCTCTCTCTCTCTCTCTCTCTCTCTCTCTCTCTCTCTCTCTCTCTCTCTCTCTCTCTCTCTCTCTCTCTCTCTCTCTCTCTCTCTCTCTCTCCCTCTCCCTCTCCCTCTCTCTCTCTCTCTGCGATTGTGCAGATGCTAATGCTAACATGGGTCTTTCTGAAAAGGTGATGGGTTAGCTCCAGTGCTACGGGCTAACGTCACACCTCAACAGGTCTGCAGAGAGGCGAGAGAGCGGAGTTGCAAGAACTCTGGCATAGGGCTGCAGGGCCATAAATCTACTGGGTTTATTTACTGCCTCTCAGACTTTTGAATGTTAAGATATTTGACGCCACCCCTGGCCCCATAATTCCCGGGGCAAGCAGGCTTTTGGCTGGGGTTTTGGGTTTCGTTGTATAATTACGATTAGTTTTAAAAAGGAACAAAAAAAGAGAGAGGGAGAGAGAGAGAACACAACACCAAGATTCCACTAGTCTATTTAGAGTGGGAAGAAAGACGCTCCCGAAACCCGTGGCGATTCCACAGCAAGCTTGGCGAGAAGCGTTGTGTGGTTAGCTATACCAATAGCTTTTTTTCTCTCTTTTCTTTGTTTCACTTGTATTGCTGCACCACTATGTCTCCTATTGTGGTAGACCCACCTATTTAAAAAAAAATACTACTTGCCTTCACAATTAATGACATGCCATTTTTACATGTTTTTGGAGGGAATGGTGGATTTGTGGCAAGATTATTGCAATTAACATCCGGTTTAGCAGTTGTAATTGCACATCAGCCTGGAAATAGCGCCTAGCGTAATCCTTTGTGTTTATGTAGATGTGATGGTATGTCCAATATTTTAGAATTGACACAGACAGTATCTTTTTAAATATGTTAGCAGCATATGCATAACAATGGTATATGATGTGGATTATGTGTGTTCTGGTGCAGTTCTGAATGGCTTGTCCCTGCGAGGTGGGGAAAGATAGCTTCATGTGGATTTAGGGGATAGACCCAAACCTTATCAAATCGGCTTTACATGTTAATAGGACCTAATTGCTATCCGCAGGGGGTTCATGGCACTATGCGTCCACATTTTGTGTTTCACCTCGCAAAACGCACTCCGAATTTATTAAGGTTGTGATCCTTTTGTCCTGCAAATCACTTTTGTTTACAAAGTATAGTGGAAGCAGGACCCGCTCTCTCTCCCCCTCTCTCTCTTTCTCTCAATCTTTCCTCTCCCCCCCTTCCACTTCTCTGTTCCTCTCATCCCATGCAAGGAAAAGAAAACATCTTTATTTTTCTTGAGCTTGATAAACACATAAAAAGTGCAATCTGTTTTGGATTTGAGGGAGTTAAGTTGGGGAGCAAATTTTGGCACCATTAAACAAAAATTGGGGCCTGCTAGACATTAGCGGCGCACAGCACATTCTCTCAGCTTAATTAGTCCAAACTGTAATTGTTCATGGTCTGCCAATAGGAGTAATGCTCAGGAAAAGTGGAGTTGCACTAAATCGGCCCACGGCTTTTAAAACAATAAATCACTCGCATATTTGTGCCGTGATTCAGATGGAGTCTCGACCTCTCCCATCTCGACATGTGGTAAATTGTAAAGTCAATGAATCGCAGATGTAGAGAAAGAGGAGGAGGGGGGGTTAGAGAGGGAGAGTACAGTAAGGTTTTGTTAGCGCCTGGTGAATGAATGGAAAAGATTTGCGCTGTAAATATTTACAGAGATTTTTTATTTTTTTTTGTTGGCAGGGCTTAATTGTCTTATGCTGATGATGTTGGCAGGCTGAGCTGTGTGAAAGCATACAAAACTCTCCATCGGTTGGTTTGAAACGACACACAGGAAGAATAAGTCAGTCCAACACGTTTGTGTGCGTGTTTTTAATTTGGTTTTTAAATACTGGGATGGGAGTTGTTCCCTACTGGTTGTGAATAAAGTTTGGGTATAGTTCTTGCGTCTTTTGTCCCCTTCTGTTTACCTATCAAACCTATGCGATGGGTCTTTGTGTAATAGAACTCTAAATCTAAGGTTATCAAAAAGGTGATGGATTTCATTCAATTGTAACAGACCAAGAACTGAAATATACAATGTTTCTTCCTCAGTAGAACTGCAGCTGGTAAAGCAAATTGCATAGACTACTGACAAAACACTTTCACCCCTAACCTTCCACTTCCCTATCGCTGGGCCATACCGCTGTATGCTATTCTGTTAAAAAAACAGCATTGGCTTAGCAGCTGTGGACTGGTGCTCTCCTCTTCTTCCCCTCCACTCACCCCCTCTCTCCCTATCTCTCTGTCTCTGTCTCCCATGCATTTCCATAAAGCTCAACACAAAGATCTCACTGTACATCTGGAATGCAACTTTTGTCATCTGTTAAATATAGTCTTGCTGCCGGCCCACAGGGCTCGGGGCTCTCTGAAACATGGAAATCTAACGATTGCCTATCTGTGGGTGTGTGTTTGCATGTGTGTCCCATATATGTACGGCACAGTATGTGCATGCAATATGCACTCATATATTTGATATTCTATGCTCCCTAGATCCGGCACATGTAAAATGCATGGATGCTCCCTGAATTTCAAGGGGCAGTTCTTATGGTTCTTTGTTGTACTGTCCTTATACCTTTAAATTGTTCTGATACAAACGCACGTGTTGGGTGCGTCGGATGAGTTAGCCCCGGACTGCTAGTCGAGATGTCAAGGCTTACCTTGCAGGCAATGACTCCTTAGATAGACCATCTCACCCCTTTATTCTGTAATTCTACTGAAGCTCAAAGATTTCTTTCTCTTTCCATCAATTATAGAATCAATATAGTTTAGAGCAGGTTGTAGCAGGGGGTTGTATTCCTTTACAATAGAGCTGGGGTTTTGCACTGCAACCAGTACAAAGATACCATTTTTGGGGTATTTGGATCCCTATTAGCTGTTGTAATATCAGCAGCTCCTCTTTCTGGTGTCCACAAATAGCTCTGTGGTACATCTGTAGTATTGATTGTCTGTCTAATGATCATTTCATGATCATCCTACCATAGACCTTTTTATAGGGAAAACCTGTATCATTAAGTGTGTTGCATTTTTCAAATGCATGTGCAAGGTATTTTACTGTATGTTTTTGGGGGGAAATAATTATTGATGCTATTATTGATAACATTTAGACTAGGTATATTTATTTTTTTGTCTGTGTGCATATTTCCATAAACTCATTCATTCAAGCCCAGCAGCGAAAGGAGTTTACCAGCGGCGTGGGAGAGAATGCGTTGGGTGGGGGGGGTTAAGAAAAGCGGGAAATGCGTCCAGCGATGTGTGTATGTGTGTGTGTGTGTGTGTGTGTGGGGGGGTCGCACAAAGGCCGGTTGAATAGGGCGCATAATTGCTGTTAATGCTGGGCAATGAGAGCAGCGACAGTTCCTGGTTAATGTCCAAATAATAGTGCCTCCAGGCCTCACATTTATCCCCCCCCCAAAAAAACAGCGGGACTAGGAGAAGAGGGGGGGGGCAAGTTTATTGCCGAGCTTGACGGACAGGCCATGTGTGTGGCTTTTCCTCTTAATGAATCTGGCCAGTTCTCTACAGTATTTACCTCCTCCTGTGTCCACGTCTCATCATCAAAATGTCCGCCCTAAAAGCGTTGGTGGGCGAGAGGATTGTGTGACTGTGGGGGAATTTGGTGGTGCCAGGCATATGTTTGGATTGGAGTGTGTTTGGGGAGGGTCAAAGTGCAGAGTGCTTTCTGTTGGGAAAAGAGCTGCCTCTCTGACCCTTTTATGACGAGTGATAGGAGTGGTTGAGTTTTCCATTGGAGTGTCTGTGTTTGAATGTGCTCGTGCGCGCATGCGTGTGTGTGCGCGCGCGTGTGTGTGTGCGCGCAGCTCGCACGCCTGTGTGTCTGCGGTTTGTGTAACACTATCACAACCCCTAATGATCATGTTGGGCTATATAATAACTAGCCGTGCCAATGTGCAGCGATCACCTGTGGTAGGCCAGCCTTTTGTGGATGCGGTAGAACGCTCTAGAATGTTCCATTGTGCGGAAATCTCACTCAGGAGAGCTTGGTGTTTTGGGAGAAGTGATTATGAATAATTGCCTGCAATGTTTGGAGAAAATATGTGAACCCTTTAGGACTTATACATCCCTGTAGCATCTCACCATTGTTATAAACTACAACAAACTTATAATTGTATTTTTAACTTGAAAGGGAAAAGAAATTGCATATATAAAGTCATTGTCATTACAATATTAGGTCCTGCGTTAAAAGATGCAGCAGTCTTACCAGTGTATCCTGTTATGGTTATTATCTGCTGTATTTAATGTACTCACAAATGTCAAGGGTTTCTGTATTTGTAAGGAGCATAGATCATTTGACATCCTTGAGATGGGTCTGTCTGTCCAGTTTGTGATTGCAATTTTTTGTTTATTCGGATAAACTGGACCCAAACCTTTTAAGATGTGAGGGACCGTTTTGTATTAAACGCATAATTGAGAAAGGAAAGGTGATAAAACTATGCATTTTTTTATATTCTAATTAAACTCTTAATTGTGGGAGGATAAGCTCTGAGGAGTGCTGTGTGTGTGTGTGTGTGTGTGTGTGTGTGTGCGAGCACTAATGAGGTGATTGTTTGCTTTTTTGCTGTTAAAGGTTGGTTCATAACTGCTTGAAAAGCTGAGGGAGTTTTAGAGCCACAGCAGAAATAAATTCATCTGCTAATCTCCAGATTATTGTGGGATTTAGAACAAAATGTTGCGGAGATTACTGTATGTAAAAATGCACAAGGCTAATGAAATGTAAGCCCTTTGCACACACGCAATGTGGAGTACTGAGAGAGCGTCCGGGTCTGTGCACCAATTTCCCAATAGATTAAGAGCAAATTTCCAGTGTCCACTCTTTTGCTGCCCATTAGAAATCTATTTGCACACAATAATATTGCCCCTCTTAAAAGGACAGCTTTGGGTATAGTAGATAACATATCATGAGAAGTACTGGTCACATGGGCACATGCTATAGTGGGCTCCTAGTAGGCTGTAGAGTAGATTGAAAACCACATCTCATTCTGTTGTGGGATATAATTGTATGTTGTGGTCTGTGTGTTTGAGTAGGTGGGGGGGGGGGGGGGGGGGGTCGTTTGTGTGAAAAGCATAGGTTTAAATCTCCCTAATGCACTCTACTCCACTGAGGAAGGGGGTCAGCAGTGTTTAGGGTCAATTCCAAACGTGAGGAAATTGACTCCCAGCACTGAGTGAATTGTCAATTGGCTCCCCAAGGGGTCAAAGTGAATTGAGTGTCTGTTTGGACAAGTGGCCCGAGGTGGGATGAGTGGCCTTCGCTGTCAGCCAGAGGGGATGGATGCGGACTGAGGACCAAATCAACTGAAAAGCAGAGAGCAGATTTTGCCCTGTTGAAGTGGAGGACAATTGGATTCAGCAAGGTTGAAATAAGGTTTGGGTTTAAATCATGACCTGTTGTTCACAGTCATATAGCACTAAGATCGATATCTACAGGGAAAAGGAAGTCGACTCTGATTTTCTATATTAGGCCTATTATAGTGATATAACAGGTTTGATTGACAGTCAATTGAAAGGATTTACATGATGTCATAATAATGGAAGATAAAAAGGAAGATTTTTGAGACCTTAAGTGATTTCTGAAATATTGAACGTGGTCCACATAATCGACAGTAAGCGTCTCGGTCGCCATCGTGTCATTTTGCGGGGGTGGACAATGAGGGTCATGTGACCGGCCCTTGTGACGTCTGTCACGGTGCCCTTTAGAACGAGGAGTTTTTTAAATCTTCCCCTTTACTTCCCCTCTATCTTTATGGAGCACCGTGCTTTGCATTTTTCAAATACCAATAAAGATAAATTGCTGGCTTTGTCATAACAGGTGGTGTTGAGTGGCAAGATTTCAGTTTTAACGCTTGATATTCTGGTTAGCTCATCTGGCTATGCCCAGGTGACTACCCTACCATTGTATGTGACCAAATAAAACCCAATTCAGACATCACACTGGTCAACGTAAACCTGTTATGGCCATTATGTATTTAAATATGTATTTATCTTTGGAGGATGACCCCGAGGACTTTTTGACTTAACACTGAGTCTCTCTCTGGTCTGCCCTGCACTGAGGTCTCAGTGGAGAGCAGCTGCTCTGGTAGGGCCAGACGGCCGGAGGAATTCTCTGCTGTTTAAACAGTGGGTCGTCTCAGTGCCGGCCTGAAGGACCGGAGGGGAAGGAAGTTCCTCTGTGTTTACATAGCTGAATTGTCCTGTGGGCCCCAGTGTGTCTAATGCACTACTGTTCAAACACAACACAAGTGTAGAGACGAACCCCACCAACACCAGTGTTCACAGCTATGGCGTGGTCTGTCTGTGTGTGGTTGCTCACCACCCTCATTTACCAGATACCACAACCATGGCCGGCTGTTGTTTCTTCAACCTGGAGGTTTGCGTGATTGATATGAAAGAATTGCGAGGTTTGAGTTGAGAAAGAGTGGGGATTAGATAGATAGCTCCATCAAGGCCTTGCCTACTGGCCCGCCAGACATTGACATACAGTGAAGTCATCAGACTAATTGTTGTTCGTATTACCTGTTATGATCCGATGACAAATCTCCCTCATTGGAGCGGAAAATGTAGCCGCTATTGGCATGATGTTAGCGAGTGTGTAAACTGCGTTTCAACAAGATGGATAAATGCAATTATTGGCCAGACCTGAGGAGGGGGAAATCCATTTAAAGCCTGTAACGCTAAGCAGAGGTCATGGTTAATTCATTTGGCCAATTTATGGGTGATGTATGAGTGTCGGGGCACATTAGTCAGGGGGGGGGAGTTGGGCCTCAGTGTCCGTCCGCCTGTGTGTGTGTTCCGGGGGGAGGTTGGTGTTGAGAAGCGCCGCTGTAGAAAAACACAGTCTCCTTGGGACAAGACTCCCGTGTTTTCTCCTCCTCCCTACCCCCTCCTCCCTCTGCCTGCCATTTCGGCAGATAATACAAATGGGCCCTCGGCAGGGAAACGACAAAAAGATACACTGAGTGCAGAAAGCGGGACTGCTGTGCAAATGAGGCGGGGAAAGGGGCGGTGGTCGGCCATGTGGCAGAGTGAGCACCGGCAGCATCTCCATACCAGGGGCTGCAGCACTCAATCAGGCTCAGTCCTCTGCCCCAGCACCCAGCTTGAACCCTAACCCCCCCCAAACTCACTATATAGCGCACATAAAGTATATTATGGGTAAAGAAGCACTAGTAATGGTAATAGTAGAAGGATTCACAGTAGCTGCAGCAGTGTCAGTTGTAGCTGTTGTTGGACTGTACAACTCAATTACACACTCTCTGACCCAGCTAGACTTTGATACTCTCAGTGAACTCAGGGGAGTTTACAATTAAGTTACAGTTACAGCGTGGATTCCGACGTTTACTCCAGGCACACAAGGCTCAGGGCCTCAGCCCCAGGCAGTCTTACCTATCTGTGCTTCTCACTGTTCCCTTAAAAAAACAACGCACTGTACAGGTAACTGCCAAAATAAAGGAAACACTCTGAGTAAATGAGGGATACAAACTATACTGAAAGTAGGTGCTTCCACACATATGTGGTTCCTGAGTTAATTAAGCAGTAAACATCCCATTGTGCTTAGGATCATGTATAAAATTACTGGGCAGGCCATTATTTTGCCTATCATGGCTATGCCCCCATAGGATGACAATGCCCCCATCCACAGGGCACGAGTGGTCACTGAATGGTTGATGAGCATGAAAACGATGTAAACCATATGCCATCTCATTCACCAGATCTCAACCCAATTAAACAGCAATGGGAGATTCTGGAGCCTGAGAACGTTTTCCACCAGCATCAACAAAACACCAAATGATGGAATTTCTTGTGGAAGAATGTTTTCGCATCCCTCCAATGGAACTCCAGACACTTGTAGAATCTATACCAAGGCGCATTGAAGCTGTTCGGGCTCATGCTGGCCCAACGCCCTATTAAGACACTATGCTGGTGTTTCCTTTATTCTGGCAGTTACCTGTATGTTACACAACTCTCATAGAAGTGTTTATTTTAAAACAGTGGACCAATCGTCTTGTCTCTCTCACAATCTCTAGCCTATTTAAAATGGAAAGATTTGGCCTGCTCTGTACACAGTCATTGTCTCCCGAGAGAGAAACCACTCGACAGTTACGCAAGTCGAGCGCTATGCAAAAAAAAAAAAACGGTGGTCACAGCAGAGACTGCGGGAAGCAACATTTTACAGCTCCAAGCCACAGATTGAATCTGAGAGACATGAGGGCATCTCTAGCGATGGTATTGAGGCTTTGTAAGTGGTCTGGATAACACTTACGTGCCTCTTGGTTAGGATATTGCAGCGCCTGTAGTCTACTGTATGTGTGTGTGCTGTAGTCAGGAGATGGGGGTTCGTGTTTTTCACCTGACTTCCAGGCAGCTTTAGTTTCTGTGGGAATGCTGGGACTTGTCAGAGACAGGTGTCAGAGCTGCCTGCCATGGCGCTCACCCTGCCACACACACAGCAGCTGGGAGAGTGTTGTTAGTAAGCCACTGGATGCTACTACTGTGGACCAGTATTGACATTTGATTGTGTAAGGATGTGGGTCAGTTTGCAGTATAGGCCTAGTGATTGGAGCTGTAGACTCAGGTCCTTCCAGCTTGCCAGAGCAGAAGCTGGTGGTCCTGTATGACTCAGTCGGTAGAGCATGGCGCTTGCAACGGCTGGATCGTCGGTTCGATTCCCAGGGCCACCCATACGTAAAATGTATGCACGCATGACTGGGTGTCGCTTTGGATGAAAGCATCTGCTAAATGACCTGTATTATTATAATATATTAGTTAACGTGTCTGCTATTCCCCCACACTATAACGCCGATATCATGGCAGAGTTGGAGATTACAACGGGGAACTCTTTTTTTCCAGGGCCACAGAGTGGATGTGCATGAGAGACTAACTCTGCCCACCAACCCTACTCCTCCTCGTCCTGTAACTTGGCCTGCGGGATCGCTTTGCGGACCTCCGCATTTTCTGAATCGCTCTGGAAGAATCCCTCTTTCTCAATTTGACATGTGGTTGGTAACATCCAGCCATCCTCCCTCCTTCCCAGTCGCTCACATGCCCTCTTGAGAGAACAACTGCTGACCACGCTCTATAGGCCAAGGGAATTCCTCACCCCGACTCAAAGAAACTGCTTGGAACTTTTCTATCTGTTCTGAGGGTCGTTTTACAGCAGAGGTCGTGCCACTCGACGCAACTGTTCCCATTTAGCGGGGAGCTGTCGGTCTTATTAGGGTTGTGAGGGGGACAAATGTTTTTCACAGCCATTATATACGGATTCAGAATTGTCCGCGTCTGAAAATGACTCAACCTGGCGAGTTAGTCTCAGCTTGACCCGTATATATATCCCCCTGGAAGTTCCTGTGCTGGTTTAGCCCATGTTGCTCCTTTCTAATCGAGGAGAAGAGGTGGGAGTCACCATAGTGTTCTTGTTGGGTTGGAAAACGTTTGTGTTGCATTGATCTTCTCCTTGTCCCTGTGATGGTTAGGGTAGATTAATAGCCCTCCTCCGGCCTGTTGGGCTCCAGCCCCCAGTGGCATGAAGCTCCGTATACATGTCGAAGAACATGACACCCCAGGGTGCAACCAATCAGGGCAAAATATATACCCAATGACCAAACGGGCAGCCAATCAGCCAGAGGATTTACAACCTGAAAGACCAAAGCATTTATCTCTCTTGGCTCGATTAAAGCCTAAGTTCGAGTATTTATACGAGCATCGGTGCAGCAATATTTGTGCTATTAAGTTCTAGCCTAAACTAACCAGGATTTGTGTCTTCATTGGTTTTGGCCGTGACATTTAGTAATAGTATCAATATCAAATCAATATCAGTATCAGTGTTGGTTTCAAGCATGTCTGAGTAGCCAACACATTCGAGCTGATTGGCCAGAGATTGAGATGCTTGGGGAGCTGTGATCAGAGACGCTGGGAAGCCAACCTCTAATTATTCACAGAAGCCATTGGCAGGAAGAGCGAAGCATCGGCAGGTTGGACACTGAGCAGAGCTCGCTCACTGCTGGGTTTTCAGGAAAGGAGCCGAGCCTCGGGATGTTCCCCAAAGACAACTGCTGGGCCCAGAGAAAACCATCAACCAAATGTCTTCCCCCTCTGCTTTTAAAGGCCCAATGCAATCAAAAACGTGCTTTACCTCTGTTTTATATATTTTTCCACACTGAGGTTGGAACAATACTGTGAAATGTCAGCCAGTTTTGGTGGGATGGAGTAAATGGCCACTTTAAAATGTGCAGTTTTATAACACAACACAATGTTGGAGGTACTGTGCGTGCAATTGGCTGCCTCCAATGTCATTCTATAGAATTTGGCCGTACGTCCAAATTGTGTAATAAAGCCCTTTTGTGGGGGAAAACTTTTCTGATTGGCTGGGCCTGGCTCCCCAGTGGGTGGGACTGGTTGCCTAGTGGGTGGGCCTATGCCCTCCCAGGCCCACCCATTGCTGCACCCCTGCCCAGTCATGTGAAATCCATAGATTAGGGCCTAATGAATTTATTTCAATTGACTGATTTCCTTATATGAACTGTAACTCTGTAAAATCTTTGAAATTGTCACATGTTGCTTTTATATTTTTGTTCAGTATAAATTGCTCTTGTTATGTGGTTTACCAAACTAGGGTGTTGGGAGCCGACATGTTTTTCATAGGCCCATGATTTTGGTTCCTTCATGAAAAATAAGGGTCTGTTTTCACTGGCCCTGAATATAGTATTATAGATAGATAGATATTTTTGAAAACTAACACCGCCCTGCGCTTGTGTTCTTCACGCTGTTTTGATCTCTGTCACAGATGCTTGGCAAGAGGCACATCTGCTCCCCCCACCCCACACTTGTAGCACAAATCCTGTTTTGTGGTGTTTTTGTGTGCCATAATTGAGCAAATAACATCAGTAATGATTCAATTGGGCATAAAGTAATTGAGAGGCGGCCTGCTTGCCATCTGTCTGGTGAGATTACTGTTTCTGTGTAATTAAAAGTGTGACCTTGTGGCCATGGTGAGAGGTGCCAGTGGGCAGTCAGAACCACAGGCCTGGACTGGGCTCTTTTCTTTTAAGAGGGGATGGGGGTAGTGGCGGTTTAGCAGGGCGGTAAATATAGCACAGGGCAATAGAGTGGAGCTAAAGTGGCATTCTCCTTTACATGGGATGTGCCCTGTATACACACAAGTACTGGTCCGTGTCAAAGCCCCAAAACCTGCCACAATTTGTAGGGGGAGAGAGGAGCCCCACAAAGTCGTGGTGATCCTTGTGTGCATCCAGTGTAACCACGAGAGGGCGGAGAGGTAGGGGAGATGAGGGGTGCCGAGGGGGATCTGTTTTTGCTCTGCTTTCACGTGTGGTTTTGTTTTGACTCCTGGGGTTCAGTTTCCCTTGGACAATGTCCAGAGACTACAGAGCCTGCATTTTGCACCCCTCCTCCACAACGTGAAGGGGTCTGTCAGACCTGGAATTGGATTTGAGATTTGATCTTGTTGCATGTAGTAAACAGGGCATTATAGACAAGGAGATGGGGTTAATGACTGTGTGTGTGTGTGTGCGCGCGCGCGCGCGTGTGTGTGTGTGTGTGTGTGTGTGTGTGTGTGTGTGTGTGTGTGTGTGTGTGTGTGTGTGTGTGTGTGTGTGTGTGTGTGTGTGTGTGTGTGTGTGTGTGTGTGTGTGTGTGGTGTGGTATGCATATTCTCTGCACCCTCATTGTGGTAACACACACTCAGATCAGGAAAGGAACTAAAACAACTATACCATGATTACACATAGCCTACACACACACTCACATACAAAAACAGGATGCATGGCTGAAAAAGACATTAGACCATGTTACCAGTGTGGGCTGGAAGCCGTCTTGCAATACTTCCGCTAAGACGGTGAGGGGAGAGAACAAAAATAACAGTTTTAATTACTATGGTTTGCTATGGCGCTGCCACAGTGTGGACAGCAGGCCCGGGTGAGGTGGCACCGGCCATAGGGGACCGAGACTGGGCGAGCCTCCAGGAGAATTACAGGGTGCTCAGGGCAAGAAATAGATCTGGCGGCCTCCACTACCTGCCACACCTTCAGCTGTCTGCCTGCTCCACTTCAACTGTCTGCCTGCTCCACTTCAGCTGTCTGCCTGCTCCACTTCAGCTGTCTGCCTGCTCCACTTCAGCTGCCTGCCTGCTCCACTTCAACTGTCTGCCTGCTCCACTTCAGCTGTCCGCCTGCTCCACTTCAGCAGTCTGCCTGCTCCACTTCAGCTGTCTGCCTGCTCCACTTCAGCAGTCTGCCTGCTCCACTTCAACTGTCTGCATGCTCCACTTCAACTGTCTGCCTGCTCCACTTCAGCTGTCTGCCTGCTCCACTTCAGCTATCTGCCTGCTCCACTTCAGCTGTCTGCCTGCTCCACTTCAGCTGTCTGCCTGCTCCACTTCAACTGTCTGCCTGCTCCACTTCAGCAGTCTGCCTGCTCCACTTCAGAAGTCTGCCTGCTCCACTTCAGCTGTCTGCCTGCTCCACTTCAGCTGTCTGCCTGCTCCACTTCAGCTGTCTGCCTGCTCCACTTCAGCAGTCTGCCTGCTCCACTTCAGCTGTCTGCCTGCTCCACTTCAGCTATCATCCCTGAGCGCTGCTGTTGCATCTCTTCCCACTTTCCACTAACTATTGCTTCTCCGGCGATAATTGGAGAAAGGTACTCCCACATACGAGGCCTGTTCCTTCAAAGTATCTTTGTTTCACGTAGTCAGTGTTTCAGTCAATAGACCTGTGTAGGGGTAGGCCTAGACATTCACCATATGAGGAAAAAAAACATATGTTTTCAGTGTAGCAATATTTGGGCTATGTTTCTAGATTTGACGTCTTTTTTTCCCTTTTCAGTGTTTTGTTGTACTTTCTACCTCTCGGGTTATATGTGTCTCTTCTTCTTTACGTCTCTTCCACTCTTCCTCTCCCCTTGCTCTCTCACTCACAGTGTATGCTCTGATTACCTCTCCAAACTGGCAATAAGTTGATTGCTTTACAGAGATGATGTAAGCCCTTGCCCTAGGGTACATCAGGTTGGATTTCTCCTGCTTTATCTTGTAAAGCCTAAATTAACAGCTGGTTTGGTTTGAGTTCTTCTGGATCTGACTAAAGGATTAGGCTTCGTTCTCATGTGAGTCGATCTAGTTAGATTTATTGCAGGTCTATCAAAAAAGATCAATGGGAGTCCTTTTTGAAAAGTAAATCCTTAATCGTTCTTTGCACTTAGGTGTCATCATTGGGACTTTTTTTCTCTCTCACACGCCCCCCGTCCTATTCCCCCCGTCCTCGTCTATCCTCCTGTCTTTTCTTCCCCCTAACCCGTCGTTGATAGGGAGGAAACTAGCGATCTGCCTTGTCGATGGATGGTATTCTGCGGTATCACCCGATGGATTTTTCTCTTGCTCATTAGCGATCCATCACGGCGAGGCAGACTGAAGCCGAGATTTAGCAACACAAGCCCTGATCACACCTGAAACATGCCCCACCTGCTAATTTCCTTTTTATTTTCAAGTTCATCCACCCATTTCTGGTCATGGCCAGAATGTAAAATTAACGTAAAAAGTAGATTTTTTTTCTTCATTTTAGCTAACCCTAACCATTTTCCTAAACTTAACCTAATTATCCTAACCTGCTACGTTAATTCTCCTAACCTGCTACGTTAATTCTCCTAACTTGCTACATTAGTTCTCCTAAACTTAACCTAATTATCCTAACCTGCTACGTTAATTCTCCTAACCTGCTACTTTAATTCTCCTAACCTGCTACGTTAATTCTCCTAACCTGCTACATTAGTTCTCCTAACCTGTTACATTAGTTCTCCTAACCTGCTACGTTAGTTCTCCTAAGCTGCTACGTTAATTATCCTAACCTGCTACATTAGTTCTCTTAACCTGCTACATTAGTTCTCCTAACCTGCTACGTTAGTTCTCCTAACCTGCTACGTTAGTTCTCGTAACCTGCTACGTTAGTTCTCCTAACCTGCTTCGTTACTTCTCCTAAGCTGCTACGTTAATTTTCCTAACCTGCTTCATAAATTCTCCTAACCTGCTACGTTAATTCTCCTAACCTGCTACAGAAAGTCAAAAACTGTATGCCCTCTAGCCATGAACCCCATTTCTGGCTCTTCCCCACAGTGCAGCCATCACTCAGGTTTGCTCTAGTATGGATACAGAGCCAAAACAGTTACTTTTCAACCATCTGGATACAGTTCATCTGGTGTTGCCATCCTTGCCTTGAAATCAAGACTAGGGCATAGGTTAATATAGAGAAAGTGGCATGTTGGATTGTTATTCTTGTAGAAAATCCTTTAGTCATAGGGAAATGGTGCATTATGTTGTCAAGGGGATTGTCTGCAATATCGAATGATCTACCTTTTGTGTGCTGCATTTCTCTATGCTATATGCACTATTTCCCAATGAAATTCAATAACCTAAACTAACAATTTTCTTAAAGGTCAATGAAAGCCGGAATGTCTTATAGATTGGACATATTGGTGCTGTATGCGACTGAATAGCAGCACAGGTCTTTTCCTTCAACTATCCTTCAGCTATTCATTTACATTGGGAAGGGCCCCATCTGTTTTGTGTTTACATACAATACCGTAGCACTTGAGCAATGGGATACTTTTGTAGTTCTTGTCGACAAGTTCTATCATAATGTATACATGCAGCCACTCATAACCTAGGCTTACTTGTACTCAGACACACAAAGATGTGGAAATACAGTAAGTCCAGAGGACCTGGCAGCTGTTGCGAAACAAGATCCGGACATGTTTTATGTCCCCCCCCCCCCCCCCCCCCCTCCCCTTCTCTCTCTCTCTCTTTCTTTCCATTCTCACTCTCTCTCTCACTTTCTCCTATTCCTCCAACAGCGGGCTGATTATGTCGTACCTCCATTCTTTTTCCCCCACTCCTCCCTCTCTCAAGGCCATGTCTCTTAAGGAATCTGTAACTTGAAGAATGGGGCTGTGGCGGTGACCCCAAGGGTAGATGAACAAACCTGGCTGACGTTGATACTGGCTGGGCTTTTAGATGGACGTAAGACTGCGTACATGTGTCTGTTTGTACACTATTCCGTGTGCTAGTTGGTTTATAGATGCAGGATGGTGACCTGCATGGATGGTAGAGTTCTCTCAAGGATGGCTCCTCCCATAGAGGAAGCGATGAAAGGATGAACATGTTTTCCACCCTCCTCATTCATCCTCAACGGTGCACCTCCATCCTCAACGGTGCACCTCCATCCTCAACGGTGCACCTCCATCCTCAACGGTGCACCTCCATCCTCAACGGTGCACCTCCATCCTCAACGGTGCACCTCCCCGAGGTGTCCTTTACCTCGCACCACTTTGGAGTTGTCAGCTTTATTTAGATCAGATTGTGTGTCTGTGTCTGTGTGTGTGTCTGTGTGTGTGTGTGTGTGTGTGTGTGTGTGTGTGTGTGTGTGTGTGTGTGTGTGTGTGTGTGTGTGTGTGTGTGTGTGTGTGTGTGTGTGTGTGTGTGTGTGTGTGTGTGTGTATGTGAATGTGAATGAAAAGCTTGGGGCCGATCGATGTCAAGTTCAGGTGTGTCCTCCTCGTAGGTATGGCTAGCTGGCAGACCAGGGGTGGAGGGGTGTGTGGCTGTGGGGGAAGATCGACGAGATACGTGGGAAGGAAGGGCTTGCTGTCAGCCAGCTGGACCTCTTAATCCTATAGCCTTGGGGAAAGGGTGTGTGTGTGTGTGTGTTTGTTTGTTTGTTTGTTTCTAGCAGGTTTGTCAATTTCAGCACACCTCTGCTCCAGTATTTGGCCCAGCTGTGTGTGTGTGTGTGTGTGTGTGTGTGTGTGTGTGTGTGTGTGTGTGTGTGTGTGTGTGTGTGTGTGTGTGTGTGTGTGTGTGTGTGTGTGTGTGTGTGTGTGTGTGTGTGTGTGTGTGTGTGTGGACGATTCTGTGAGAGACACACAGCATTTCATCTCCACCGTGTTTACTGTAGTCCTCACTTTAACAGCACACTGTATATTTATGTAGAGAAGACACAGCCTCACCGCCTTGATGTTGGGGGTAAGGGGTAGGTACTGCACTGCTGTTTGAGGGATTGGGTGCAGGGTAACAAACACTGCCAGTACTCCCCCCCCACCCCCTCTCAGTATCAAACCAATACCTATTCTCTGATTCAAACACACATTATTTTAACCTCCCATTCTAGCTAAAACAACCAGAGGTCAAGCAGCCAGTTGCATCCCCACTGTTCATTAAGAGTGAAACCTACTATTTAGCCACATTCCTTGCTAGCTTGCTCTCTCTTGCTCTCTCACTCACCCCGCTCTCCCTCTCGGTCTCTCCCTCTCTGCCTTTCTCTGTCCGTCTCCCTCCCTCTCTCTCTCTGACTCTCGCCCTGTCTCTCTCCCCCGTCTCTCCCTAGCTTGCTCTCTCTTTTTTTTTTTGCCGTAGATTTTTACATATATCACAGGCTGGCAGGCTAAGAGCCTGGGACTTCCCCACGCCACACTCCAAGCCTTTGATCCTTTGCTTTGGAGGTAACATCAAAAGGAGAGGCATAGAAAGGCAGCTACTACTGTGAAGTTCAATGTTCAACTTGATGGCTTGGCTGAGGGCTTTTTTTTCTCTCCTCCTCCCGCCGCTGCACTGCTTCCCCCCAGCTGACAGAAACACACAGTTTGTAGCTCAGATTTTTTTCTAGATGATGTTAACCTTTATGGGACCTATCTGGAACAAAACGAGAAGCAAAAAAGAACCTTTATGAATCTGTATCTACGTCACTATAGGTGTATACATAGCTTTATTCATATTAAGTGATTTCCGGTGCCAGGATCTAGCCTTTTTTCCCCGAAAATCTCCCAATATTGCCGAGGGTTGCTTCAGTGCTGGCCCTCGTTGACATAAGAGAGGACATTACTCCGTCTTGTTTGCTACGCGCATGTTCAGGTGTATTCATCTGCCCGTCGGAGAGAGCTGTCAGAATGTGTTAAGGGGAGGAGAACGTCTTCTGTTTAAGCTCCCGTGTTGACATGGGCGTGCCATGCACGCCTTTGTGTTCACTCACTGGAAAACAACTCAGACCTGCTCTTATGACGAAAAATTATTTCAGAATGAGAATATAGATCATATTGGAGCTTAATGGTATAATGTAGTGGGACTCTATGGAGCTAGGGTATATATAGTGTGTCCTCGCTCTGTCTCTCTCTCTCTTTCTCTCCCCTCTCTCTCTCTCTCTCTCTCTAACTCTCTCTTTCTCTCCCCTCTCTCTCTCTCTAACTCTCTCTTTCTCTCCCCTCTCTCTCGCACTCTCTCTTTCTTGCTCACACACATGTTTGGCGTGTCATTAGCCGGTCTGCTGTAAAGCGTGTTATTGGACATGATGAACGGTTAGCCACAGTGTGTAAGCATTTGTTCAGTTGTGTGTGTGTGTGTGTGTGTGTGTGTGTGTGTGTGTGTGTGTGTGTGTGTGTGTGTGTGTGTGTGTGTGTGTGTGTGTGTGTGTGTGTGTGTGTGTGTGTGTGTGTGTGTGTGTGTGTGTGTGTGTGTGTGTGTGTGTGTGTGTGTGTGTGTGTGTGTGTGTATGTGAATGTGAATGAAAAGCTTGGGGCCGATCGATGTCAAGTTCAGGTGTGTCCTCCTCGTAGGTATGGCTAGCTGGCAGACCAGGGGTGGAGGGGTGTGTGGCTGTGGGGGAAGATCGACGAGATACGTGGGAAGGAAGGGCTTGCTGTCAGCCAGCTGGACCTCTTAATCCTATAGCCTTGGGGAAAGGGTGTGTGTGTGTGTGTGTTTGTTTGTTTGTTTGTTTCTAGCAGGTTGGGTGGGTGGGTGTGTGTAATGATCTCCATCCAGCCTGGCTGTTGCACCCCAGCAAAGAGATGCAAAATGAAGCTGATCAATAGATGGCCTTAGCTCGTTATCGACGTATTATCATGGTGTTGGGATTTCTGTCCGTTTTCATGGGGCACTTCGGAGAGATATGAAGAAGGGTGTAACAAAGTGTGTATTTTCAAAAGTTTTTTTTTTCCCCTATCAAGTTTGCATGTTTAAAGTTGGCTATACAGGACAAAGGTCAAACACAGCAGATTGTCACGCTTTCCTATCTTTCTCCCTTTCCCCTACATTTCCCTTGGCCGGTGGAGATAACCCCTAGGAAAACCAAACAGGGAGTTGGTAGAAGACCATATAAAAGATTCATCGGTAATTGGCTTGTGTGCCCACGTTTGTTTGTGTCTCTTGTGAAGGAGGGGGTTTTCAGAGTCAGACAGATCACCCGGTGATTAAGCTATGCAGTAATTAGCCATGAGGTGTCTGTGTGTCTGTGTGTGTGCAAGAGACAGTGGGGGGTGGGGTGGTGGGAGGGGGGTCATTGTCAGTTGATTTGGTGGTGAGGGGTGGGGTACAGAGGGACAGGAGAGGGGCAGGAGAAACACCCGCGCAGCCCGGCCCACGTAGGAGGCTCCTTGACCCTCCCAGAGTCCTGTTTTCACAGCAACGTCCTCCATTTTAATGAGCTCCAATAACCACATCCTTATGACTTATTTATTCATCATAAACTGGGTGGTTCGAGCCCTGAATGCTGACTGACTGAAAGCCGTGGTATATCAGACCGTATACCACAGAGATGACCAAACATTACGTTTCTTACCAGTGTATAATAGCAATAATGCACCTCGGGGGTTTGTGGTATATTGCCAATATACTACTGCTAAGGGGTGTATCCAGGCACTTCGCGTTGAGTCGTGCGTAAGAACAGCCCTTAGCCGTGATATATTGTCCATTTACCACACCACCTCTGACCTTATTGCTTAATTAAGCCCCGACGGGGAAGAGCAAGTCTCCCAATGCTATAATGTGTGTGTTTTAAATGGATGGAAAATATTTGAATCACAGTCAAATGGATGGAATATTTCCCTGTATCACAGTCAATAAGATCAAATTTCCCTCAGGAACAGTAGATTAGTTTAAACTAGGCTTGATGTTTTCTCTAGGATACAGTATATTACAGAGTATTGTAGATTTACAGATTCCTCTGACCACTGGGAGGGTTTCTGCTGTAGTGCAAACTGTCTTCACTGTCTTGGCGGTGTAGTAAAGGCCCTATGCCTGTGTCCTGAAACCATTCTGAATTTTGAGCTGGAACCCTAGTAATGGGCCGCATGAATATGGAGTCTGAACTGCTTCACGGTGTGTGTGTGTGTATGTGTGTGCGTGCGAAAGTGTTTGCGAATGTGTAGAAAACCTTTTGTAGGTTGTGTGTAGAAATGGTCTGTGTATGTGTGTGTTATTCTTTTGTGTTGTTTGAGGGTATGTAGGCGTAGCTGTGGGATCTCTGAGCGTTTTAGTGTGTGTGTGTGTGTGTGTGTGTGTGTGTGTGTGTGTGTGTGTGTGTGTGTGTGTGTGTGTGTGTGTGTGTATGTGTGTGCGTGCGAAAGTGTTTGCGAATGTGTAGAAAACCTTTTGTAGGTTGTGTGTAGAAATGGTCTGTGTATGTGTGTGTTATTCTTATGTGTTGTTTGAGGGTATGTAGGCGTAGCTGTGGGATCTCTGAGCGTTTTAGTGTGTGTGTGTGTGTGTGTGTGTGTGTGTGTGTGTGTGTGTGTGTGTGTGTGTGTGTGTGTGTGTGTGTGTGTGTGTGTGTGTGTGTGTGTGTGTGTGTGTGTGTGTGTGTGTGCGCGCGCGCGCATGTTCTCTAGGCTTTTAGTACTTCACAAGGTCAGTGTATTTTTCTCCTAAAGGAACCTGCGTTCTTTGCTTTATACTCCAATATAATCCTTTTCCAATTTGACGGCCATGGAAGTGTATAGTACCGTAGTTACCTAAAAGTTACCTAACAGGTAAGCTTCTTGTTGTGTCAGGGTGACATCCATCTGACATCACAAGGCCAATCATCATCAGCCTCAACCCATTCAAGGGGGCTGCCATAAGAGGTTTCAGAGCTCTGGCTCAACCTTCAACTTCTTAGTTTATACTTTTAATATTACCACAAGAATTTACACACAACGTACACCTATTACCCAACCTTTTCTTTTGTAACACAGAACGAGCGCCTTGCGTAAAGGGCTCAGGCACACCTAGCCCTGCTGCGCTAGCATGCTGAGCCCACGTAACCGCTATGTAGGTCAGTGTGCTCGAGAATCCACCGGCGGAAGCAGGACTGGGATCTGACTTGAGCTTCTCACCTCAGCCCTGATCTCACTGTGCTGCTCTGGGCTACTGTGGACAAATAGTACAGTTATCAAGCGGATGCGTTCATCCAAAGCCACCTGCAGTTGACACTTTCTGTGTGTTAAGCATTCGCTGGAATTGAAACGATTAGAACCGTTCTCCGAACCACGGTAGATCCAAGAGACCCTTGGAGAGGTTTGTTTTAAGTATAGACTGAGGAAGATGTGGAACCACAGTCTTGGGGAAAAGGCCCAGACACGGAGAGAGTCAGAGAACTAGAGACTGAAGCTGAGATAGAAGCAGTAGCGGCCTGAGACCCGGGCAAGCCGAGCCTGATGTTAAAGATGCTTGTGCTGTTTGTTAGCGTCCCTGGTCTGTCGGAAGAACAGCAGGCCCCTGCAGTCCTCAGCCTCCCAGCTCTATTTATAGAAAGACCCAAAGATACTCTTAATGACACCGCGAGGTAGAGCCAGGGGGAGTTAAAGAAACACAACACTGTTTACTTTCTGAGTCTGTAGGCTGGGAATCCACCAACAGTCTGGAGTCACACTGGGATGATGTCATATCCCTGGAGAAGATGTGAGTGCCCCAGTGTGTCTGTGACTGGGAGTGGGATCAGTGCTTGACTTGGCCAGGAGCTCACAGGAGCTGAGTACCGGCACCTCAAATGTTCTACTGCTTGAGCTCCTGTTCCACTTATAGAATATTGTCTCTAAAGTATTGTGGAGCTCCTGGAGCTGAAATACTCTAGCTCCTACAGTCACTCAGTTTATTTATCATTGGTTCAGATTATTTTGTCTTTCGAACAGACATGTTAATAATAGAGCACTTTACTGCTGTTATTAACTTTTGTTCAATCCTTTTTGGATATTTTCTGGTTGTTGAATGTGTGTTGTGCGTCTTTTGAAACTTGTGTTGCAAGTCCGTGTTTTAAATAGGGCATGTGTCCTCACCTGTTAAGTATAAAGTGGAGGAGCAAGACCACACATATCTGGTGAATCTGTGTTTGAGACCAGAGTTAACATCCAGAACAGGACAGATTAGGAAAGGGTTCAGGGCCACATTTTGAGGAAACAGTGAAAATAATTTCCAAAATAAACCTTTTTTTATGGAAGAGTGCAAAGCCTCAAAGTCTTTTGAAACCAACACAGCTTTGGCCTCGTTGTTTTCAGACAGTTTGTAGAATACGTTTAGAGGATGTGTGGAGGGGTGGGGGAGGAGGTTGCGGTGTGGAGTGGGGGTGTAAGAGGTGAGGAGTCAGGGCCTTGTGGAACCCCCTAGCGGTTCTGGCTTTGGAGTAAATGCAGGCCCAGCAGACCCCTTCCCGCCCCAGGGCACACAAACCCCAGGCCTTCCCATATTCCACTGTTATTTTCCTGGTGCAAAACGCCTCGGGCTATCAGAGCTGGTGGGGCTTGTAAAAAAAAAATACAAATATTTACTCATAAAATGTGTATTAGAAGAACTAAATCAGTCATGAAGAGCCCTCTCGCGTCGACTAACTTTCTCTCAGCTTTGGCTGGACTTTTCCCCCTCCTCTACTGCTCTTCGCTGTTTGCCTGCTTATTTCACTCTTCTTCCTCCCCATCCGCAGTTTTCTGGAGACAAAGCCTACATACGCACCCACCCACACACGCACACACACACGTACGCACACACACATCCTAGAGATTGGGAAAGGGTCTCTCTTTTGACCTGGGGGATTTCAAAGAGTCTGGATTGCATAATTCTTCTCCCCCCCCCCTCAATTACAGAAAATGACTGTTCCCGCCCCAACAAGTGGGTGCATATTTTAGCCCTGCACCTGTGGCCTAGACAAAGGAACCCACAAATATCAACAAGGAAACATATTCGCCCATCGTTTCCCAGTATAATTTGAATCTAGCAGCTGTCCTTAGGAGAATGTGAAGTTAAACAATACAGCTTCTTAGACCTTCTAGTCTTAGTCAACGCCAATAAGACTTGACGCTGGGATAGTGGGATTGACTCTTTTGAATAAAGCTCTTTTATATTTGTTGTTTGATTTGGTGTTATCTGCGAGCTATCATTCTGATCCCAGGCCCCTGTCCCCAGGGTGTTATTGGACATGATGAGCATGTGTTCAGTAATGTGTGTGTGTGTGTGTGTGTGTGTGTGTGTGTGTGTGTGTGTGTGTGTGTGTGTGTGTGTGTGTGTGTGTGTGTGTGTGTGTGTGTGTGTGTGTGTGTGTGTGTGTGTGTGTGTGTGTGTGTGTGTGTGTGGTGAACATGCCTGTCACTTTGTGTTGAGTGTATGCGTATGTTGCTCATTGTAGCCTACATGTCAAAATCTCTGTGTGTGTGTGTGTGTCTGTGTGTGTGTGGTACACAACCACTGCTCTTGTGTCTGTCTGGCGGTGGCTGTGTCATGGCTGTACTATGAGGCAGCAGCGCCCATGGCCACAGATGGGCTGGAGATCTGCTTGGGGTCTCCAGAGCAAGATCCAGGCTCCATATGTAAACCGGAGCTGCTCGCCTCTCTCTCCCGCCGATCTCCCTCTCACGTTGTTTACAGGGCTGGAATGCCTCTAGACCCCGTTTGGCCTGCGACCGGGATTCACTTCATCCTCTCTCGCTGGTCTGTGGGGAATATTTACAGTGTTCCAAGCCACTTTGGCACATTAGGAAGCCTGTTTGTCTGATTGGGGGAAAGCCTCTGCTCTTAATCCAAAAGTAAATTAACAAACCGGTCTGCGCCGAGGCTTGGATTGGATGTGATAAACACGTTAGATGGGGTTTTAACAACAACAGGTTTTACACCATCGACCGTCTCCACAATTCAGGGCAGCTGACTCGGTTTATCGCTAGTAAAATTGCATAAGATTATATTATTTGGTCAGTGTTTTGACGCTTAGTTTATTCATGAAATTCGTACATTTTGGGAAAGCTTTAGTAACATTATGCATTAGACTAGTGTTAATGACATACAGTATGTATCAAAGTATTTCAGGTTAAAATGTTCTAGTAGTCCTCTCGTATTCCAAGTCAAATATTCAGTACTATCGCCCAATTGGTGGTGTGGACGTGGAAGGATGTGTGAGCACTCACAATGCACTCTGTTGTCTCCCGCTGTGGCCTCCTCCTGTATAATGGATGGCACTGGGTTAGCCTCAGCTTGTTTGCATTGTGATGACTGGGTCTCATTCAGCAGCTCAAGCCATGCCAAGCTGAACTTCTGCATCAGTCACTCAAATATGGCAAGCAGACAGTCCAGCAGTTAGACCTTGGTAGTGAAATGTGGGGGCTTGGGGCTATTTTTTAAGACCACTTCTCTATCACTAACTCTCACCCACTTTCTAACCAGTGTGCTTGTCGCTATGGGAAATCTCCAGGCGGAAGAGAGAGAGTTCATCCCTGTGTAAGGATTTAGAGGACTCCCTTGTGTTTCACTTCATCAGAGACAATTGAGTTATTCAGTTCCCATTGTTGGTCCGGTGAGCCGAGGAGGGGCGAAGGGTTAGGAGGGGGGGGACGCCCCCTCCCATGCACAGTGTGTGCTCTGGGTGGCTCTTAGGGGCGGGAGATGCTGGGGGTAAGGGGAGGTAGAAGAGGTAGGGGGCGAGAGAGTTATCCTCCGGAGCAATTTGTCACATTGGAATGGCTCTTGAGTTACCAGGGAGGCCCTCCTAGCAGGAGAGTTTTTCAGGGGGGGAGCAGGGCGTCAGAGAGGGGTCAGGGGTCACTGCCTACTCAAGCCCCGGCGGCGCGTCCGTCAGCAGGCGCTGGGAGGAGGGAGGAACGAGGGAGGAGGGGAAAGGGGGAGGAGGTGGGGTCAGAAAGCTTGCCACTTGCCGGGGCTCCGTTTTCCTTGGCATGCTTGTAAAACCTGCAGGAGGGATTAGCATGTGGGAACATTTGCAATAGCAGCCTGAAGTGGAGCTGCCTGTCAGGGCATGTGCCCCCTGTTTCTCCGTCTCTCACCGCTCCAGCACCACACTCTGGGGTGTCACCTTTCACCCCCCCCCCCCCCCCCCAAACACATACCACCTCAACGGACGTCCCCTCACTCAAGGCCTCCCTGTGGTTGTGTGGATATTTTTGTGCATCTGGACAATAATACTGAAATTGGACAATCATTTGGTTAGTCTAGTCTATGAGAAGAGTTTCCAATGACTGGAATCAGAATTAGGAACGTGACATCCACCAGGCTCTCTGGCACCAGTACACTCTTCGAAAAAAGGTGCTATCTAGAACCAAAAAAAGGTTATTCGGCTGTCCCCGAAGTGTAGCACACTTTCAACAGAGGGTTACAGGTTTTTGTTCTAGATCAAAAATGGGATTCGCCCTGACCGTCTGTCAAGCTTTTATTTTGGTGGTTGTGAGTACTCAAAAGATTATATCATCCAAAAAATATTTAGGGCCATTATCATTACCTTTTCTACATACTTTATATCTGGTTTTAGTCGTTGAGGTTTACACTGGGTTTTTCCATCCATACAATGTATTTCTAAAAAATAAAATACAATAAATACAGTTGAAGTTGGAAGTTTACATACACTTAGGTTGAAGTCATTAAAACTCGTTTTTCAACCACTGCACAAATGTCTTATTAACAAACTATAGTATTGGCAAGTCGGTTAGGACATCTACTTTGTGCATGACACAAGTCATTTTTCCAACAATTGTTTACAGACAGATTATTTCACTTATAATTCACTGTATCACAAGTCCAGTGGGTAAGAAGTTTACATACACTAAGTTGACTGTGCCTTTAAACAGCTTGGAAAATTCAAAAAAAATGATGTCATGGCTTTAGAAGCTTCTGATAGGCTAATTGGCATCATTTTAGTCAATTGGAGGTGTACCTGTGGATGTATTTCAAGGCCTACCTTCAAACTCAGTGCCTCTTTGCTTGACATCATGGGAAAATCAAAAGAAATCAGCCAAGACCTATAAAAAAAAAAATGGTATACCTCCACAAGTCTGGTTCATCCTTGGGAGCAATTTCCAAACGCCTGAAGGTACCACGTTCATCTGTACAAACAATAGTACCCAAGTATAAACACCATGGGACCAAGCAGACGTCCTACCGCTCAGGAAGGAGACGCATTCTGTCTCCTAGAGATGAACGTACTTTGGTGCGAAAAGTACAAATCAATCCCAGAACAACAGCAAAGGACCTTGTGAAGATGCTGGAGGAAACAGGTACAAAAGTATCTATATCCACAGTAAAAATAGTCCTATATCGATATAACCTGAAAGGCCGCTCAGCAAGGAAGAAGCCACTGCTCCAAAACCGCCATAAAAAAGCCAGACTACGGTTTGCAACTGCACATGGGGACAAAGATCATACTTTTTGGAGAAATGTCCTCTGGTCTGATGAAACAGAAATAGAACTGTTGTCCATAATGACCATCATTATGTTTGGAAGAAAAGGGGGGAGGCTTGCAAGCCGAAGAACACCATTCCAACCGTGAAGCACGGGGGTGGCAGCATGATGTTGTGGGGGTGCTTTGCTGCAGGAGGGACTGGTGCACTTCACAAAATAGATAGCATCATGAGGCAGGAAAATTATGTAGATATATTGAAGCAACATCTCAAGACATCAGTCAGGAAGTTAAAGCTTGGTCGCAAATGGGTCTTCCAAATGGACAATGACCCCAAGCATACTTGTGGCTTCAGGACAACAAAGTCAAGGTATTGGAGTGGCCATCACAAAGCCCTGACCTCAATCCTATAGAACATTTGTGGGCAGAACTGAAAAAGTGTGTGCGAGCAAGGAGGCCTACAAACCTGACTCAGTTATACCAGCTCAGTCAGGAGGAATGGGCCAAAATTCCCCCAACTTATTGTGGGAAGCTTGTGGAAGGCTACCCGAAATGTTTGACCCAAGTTAAACAATTTAAAGGCAATGCTACCAAATACTAGTTGAGTGTATGTGAACTTCTGACCTTATGGGAATGTGATGAAAGAAATAAAAGCTGAAATAAATAATTCTCTCTACTATTATTCTGACATTTCACATTCTTAAAATAAAGTGGTGATCCTAACTGACCTAAGACAGGGAATTTTTACTCGGATTAAATGTAAGGAATTGTGAAAAACTGAGTTTAAATGTATTTGGCAAAGGTGTATGTAAACTTCCGACTTCAACTGTATATACACTGAACAAAAATATAAACGCAACATGTAAAGTGTTGGCTCCATTTTTCACGAGCTGAAATTAAAAAAAAAAAAATACCTGACATTTCCCATACGCACATGGCTTATTTCTCTAAAATTTGGTGCACAAATTTGTTTATATCCCTGTTAGTGAGCATTCCTCCTTTGCCAAGAAAATCCATCCACCTAACAGGTGTGTCATATCAAGAATCTGATTAAACAGCATGGCCATTACACAGGTGCACCTTGAGCTGCGGACAATAAAAGGCCACTTTAAAATGGGAAGTTTTTGTTGCACAACGCAATGCCACAGATGTTTCAAGTTTTGAGTGAGTGTGCAATTTGCATGCTGACTGCAGGAATGTCTGTTGCCAGAGAAAGGAATGTTAATTTCTCTAGGTCCAACCGGCCTCACAACCACAGACCACGTGTAACCACGCCATTCTAAAATGGATTAAATAGATTTTTTCCCTCATCAATCTACCCACAATACCCTATAATGACAAAGCAAAAACATGTTTTTATACATTTGAGCAAATGTTTTAAAAAAAATTTGGGGAAGAAATATCACATTTACATAAGTATTCAGACCTTTTACTCAGTATTTTGTTGAAGCAACATTGGCAGCGATTACAGCCTTGACTCTTCTTGGGTATGACGCTACAAGCTTGGCACACCTGTATTTGGGAAGTTTCTCCCATTCTTCTCTGCAGATGCTCTCAAGCTCTGTCAGGTTGGATGGGGAGCGTCACAGCATAGCTATTTTATTTTAAAATAAAGGTTAAATAAATAAAATACAATGTTCAGTGTTTCTCCAGAGATGTTCGATCAGGTTCAAGTCCGGGCTCTGGCTGGGCCACTCAAGGACATTCAGAGACTCCCGAAGCCACTCCTGCATTGTCTTGGCTGTGTGCTTAGGGTTGTTGTTCTGTTGGAAGGTAAACCTTCGCCCCAGTCTCTGGTCCTGAGCGCTCTGGAGCAGGTTTTTATCAAGGATTTCTCTGTACTTTTCTCCTTTCATCTTTCCCTCAATCCTGACTAGTCTCCCAGTCCCTGCAGCTGAAGAAACATCCCCACAGCATGAGGCTGCCACCACCGTGCTTCACCGTAGGAATGGTGCCAGGTTTCCTCCAGAAGTGACGCTTGGCATTCAGGCCAAAGAGTTCAATCTTGGTTTCATTAGACCAGAGAATCTTGTTTCTCATGGTCTGAGAGTCCTTTAGGTGCCTTTATGACAAACTCCAAGTGAGCTTTGATGTGCCTTTTACTGAGGTGTGGCTTACATCTGGCCACTCTACCGTAAAGGCCTGATTGGTGGACTGCTGCAGAGATGGTTGTCCTTCTGGAAGTTTCTCCCATCTCCACAGACAAACTCTGGAGCTCTGTTAGAGTGACCATCGGGTTCTTGGTCACCTCCCTAACCAAGGCCCTTCTCCCCCGATTGCTCAGTTTGGCCCAGGGGGGCAGCTCTAGGAAGAGTCTTGGTGGAGGCCACTGTGTTCTTGGGGACCTTCAATGCTGCAGACATTTTTTAGTACCCTTCCCCAGATCTGTGCCTCGACACAATCCTGTCTGGGACCTTATATAGACAGGTGTGTGCCTTTCCAAATCAGTCAATTGAATTTACCACAGGTGGAAACAGGATACACCTGAGCTCAATTTCGAGTCTCATAGCAAAGGGTTTGAATACTTATGTAAATACGGTGTTTCTGTTTTTTATTTATAATAAATTAGCAAACATTTCGAAAAACCTGTTTGTCGTTATTGGGTATTGTGTGTAGGATGATGAGGCATTTTTTTATTTAATACATTTTAGAACAAGGCGGTAACGTAACAAAATGTGGAAAAAGGGAAGGGGTCTGAATAATTTCTAAATGCACATTTTTTAAGCGTCCAGGATTTCAACGGCAGAAAAGTCCCTGGGGTTCTACATGGAACCCAAAAGAGTTCTACCTGGAACTAAAAAGGGTTCTCCAATGGGATAGCTGAATAACCCTTTTGGAACCCTTTTTTCTAAGTGTGTACGGTGTCTTCAGAAAGTGTTCACACCTCTTGACTTTTTCCACATTTTGTTGTGTTACAGCCTGAATTTAGAATGGATTCAATTGTGATTTTTGTTTTTGTTTGTTACTGGCCTACACACAATACCCCAGAATGTAAAATTGGATTTAATTCAAAATTAAAAGCTGAAATATCTTGAGTCAATAAGTATTTAATCCCTTTGTTATGGCAAAAACGTAAATACGTTCAGGAGTCACATAAGAAGTTGCATGGGCTCACTCTGTGTGCAATAATAATGTTTACTGTGATTTTTGAATGACTACCTCGTCTCTGTACCCGACACATGCAATTGTCTGTGAGGTACCTCAGTCAAGCAGTGAATTTCAAACACAGAATTGTGAAAAGAATAATGGGCAAATGTTGCACAATCCAGGTGCGCAACGCTCTTAGAGACTTACCCAGAAAGACTCAAAGCTGCCAAAGGTGCTTCTACAAAGTATTGACTTTAGTGGTGTGAATACTTATATAAATTAGATATTTCTGTATTTCATTTTCAATAAATTTGCAAAAATTCTTAGAAACATGTTTTCATCTTTCATTATGGGGTATTGTGTGTAGATGGGTGAGAGAAAAATATATATTTAATCTATTTTGAATTCAGACTGTAACATAATGTAGAATGGTATGAATACTTTATGAAGGCACTGTATATGCTGTTCTGAGTTACCTCACATCACTCTCAAGTGCCTCCGTCTCCCCGTCCCTTCATGGCAATTAATACCCAATGTGGGGGGTCTGTAAAAACCACAAGACCACAATCACTGGAGCTTTACAAGTCGTCTTTTCCACTAGGGCTGGGAATTGCCAGGGACCTCACAATATGATATTACCACGATACTCAGGTGCCGATATGATATGTATTGCGATTCTCATGATTCTATATGTATTGCGATTTTTATACTGCGATTTTACTGTGATTCGATGTTCCAAAACATATTTCTCACCATATGTCTGCTGCAGAAGAACAAGAGAGAGTCATGATAAAACGAGTTTTGATCAATCATAGAAATACAAGTGCTGAAAACAAAATGGCTTCCTATTTAAAAAGAAGATGATGAACAAGCCTTGAAGGAAAAATAGTTTCGGTGCAGGTACAGCCAATTAGCGCAAAGTAATATTGTGATATTGTCAAAACGATACGATATATCATAAAAAATAATATCACAATATGTAACTAGCGATTCCACCCCTTGACGCACAAACATACCGTTGCAGTAAAAGCCTTGCGGGGGTCATAAATGAGTCGTTGTGGAGGCAGCCGGAGTTTTTGTTACAGGGGCTGAGGCAGAGGACGGGAGTCAGGCAGAGGACGGGAGTCAATAACTCCCTCCAGCACAAACCACAGCAAAGCACCCTGCAGTGAACCCTCTGCTAATTACCACTGATTTATCCACGGTCTCAGGAAGGGTTGTGGCACACACACAAATACAGACGTCACACACACACACACACACACACACACACACACACACACACACACACACACACACTTTCTGACGTAGTAACAAACACAGCAACACACAAGTGTACAGATTTCTTCTAGCACAGGCCCTTACATAGAGGACAGAGAGTAGCTCTGATTAGGTAGTTGAATAGGCTACAGGAAAGGAGCTGTCGGATAGCGGGCAGCAGAAGGGCCATAGTGATTGTTTTATTTAGAGGCTAAGGATAGGGACACTGACGTATATGGAATGACAACATTCCAATTCTAGCTCCGGCCAAGTTTTTTGGACGGAATCCTAGCCCAGCAGTTGATGTTCCCTTTGCATCAGAGGCCAAGATACAAGGCCAACTCGACTTGTCAGAAGTTTCCTTTGGGGGGACCTGGTGTGGTATAAGGCGGCATACATTACGGTGCTACTTTTTATATCGAGTTTACTTCAAATCCATTTTTCATGCGCCGGCCTGTGGTCCCAAGGTTAAGAAACGAGTCCGGAACCCTCCAGTGTTTCCACTAGCCAACTCTAACGACCCCTTTCTCTCTCTCTCTCTCTCTCTCTCTCTCTCTCTCTCTCTCTCTCTCTCTCTCTCTCTCTCTCTCTCTCTCTCTCTCTCTCTCTCTCTCTCTCTCTCTCTCTCTCTCTCTCTCTCTCTCTCTCTCTCTCTCTCTCTCTCTCTCTCTCTCTCTCTCTCTCTCTCTCTCTCTCTCTCTCTCTCTCTCTCTCTCTCTCTCTCTCTCTCTCTCTCTCTCTCTCTCTCTCTCTCTCTCTCGCCTTATTCTCTTGGTGTCAGTTTTCCTATCTGGTTGTGTTGTTCTCCCTGTACATATTTAGTTGTTGATCATGTTCTATCAACTGTACAGGGTTTTATAGTTCTTTTTTATGTCATATTTTTCCATTCATATTTTGACTGCCCTCATTCCCATTAGTAGTGTGTCCACAGCCCCACATGCAAATTCAGGGAACTCCTGTCACCGTTTGACATATTGGTTTGAATACCTATTTGAATGTACTCTCCGTCAGTCAGCAGTATGGAAAGGTCAATGGTTCTTACACAGTGCGCCCTAGCATGATATTTAGTAGTTCTATTTCTCACACCGTACAGTAAGTGCCTGTTTGACCCTGTTGACCCCCTGGGGCTCTCTCTGAGCGCAGGCAGGCAGCTGAGGTGATCTCAGTCTGTGCCCCCTCCGACTTGGTAGACCTGACATTCGTAAGGCAAGAGTAGTCTATAGCAGGGTCACCCCGGAAGGATCACTGTGTCAAAATGTAATGGGAGCATTAGCTATAGTCAAAGAGCAGGCACAGCAAATAGAGGTCTAGAAGGGAAAGCATTCGGCTGTGGGTAGTGGAATGAGCGGGGGGGGTATTATACTTCCACTATTGCATTATATGAGTACCCTTTTGAGAGTGTCCTTGAATCCTTTGAAGGTAAATAGTCAGTATGACCTGTTGACAAAGAAGACATTGGTCACAATACTTAAGATGCTAGGCTTCTTCTTTATGAAGTTCTTGCCGCTGTAAAGTTTTCTCTTCCTCCTGCTTCCTTCCGCGTTACAGTCCAGGAAACTAAGTATGGTTGACTATGTCACCAAAACGATTGGCATATCATCTGATTTAAAGGGCTCCACCCAGTTTATGAGAAAATTGTCCATGTATTTATCTACATCTTGTGTGTGTCTCTCTCACTCTCGCTCACTCCCACTCTCTCGTGTGTGTGTGAGTGTGTGTGTGTGTCACTCAGTCCTGATAAAGGCCAAGTCAATTATTCACTGGGACAGTCACTAGGTAGAGTCAGACCCATAACAGCTTGCCGTGGCTCCACAGTGCACCGTTTTATGAGGTTGGCCAATAAAAGTCATTCAAGTCACCTGGAATCCCAGAGTGGTCACATTTATGGCATTAAGTCATTCTAAACCCATAATCCACTTACAGTAGCCTTCACAGAAGCAGTGATTTAGCCTACCTCAGATTTGGAACGGTTCTAATTCTTGAACGGATGCCATAGAACACAACTGTACCCCCTTCAAACTGCTAGGACATGTAGTTCTCTTTTTTAATGTCTGTAATAAATGGTTTCAATCTAATGTCGTTTTTTGGGGGCGGGGACTAATATGACACCGAAAACGCAATGTTATGATTCCTCTCAATCCATATGAAGAGCGTGTACTTGTTCCTGAGGCAAAACCTCAGGAACAAATTTAAGTTTGTTTTTACTTTCTTTCATGTCATCTCTTTTAAAATGTTGATTCCTTTTTGTTAAATGTTTTTTTTTTTATTACTTCCTGCATCGTTAACGTGTTCTTTTTTTTCTTTCTCCACTTTGTTTCTTTCTCACCATCTAGTACCTACAGATGAAATGGCCCATGCTAGACGTTAACCACGGAAGTCTTCAAAGTAGACAAGCACTTAAAGATGCCCGGTCCCCGTCACCGGCGCACATCGTTGTAAGTAACACCCTGCTTTAGTCCTTTACATTTCTCTACCTCTTTTTCCCTCTAAGACGGAATGACAACCCTTCTACTGTATCCCGTTGTACACCTCTGTATACCCTCTTTTTCCAACACAAAACCTGTTGAATGGATGTCAGTGACTAACTGAAATACCTAGAGAGATGGCTGTCTTCCTGGAAATGACAGTCACTCACTAACCAGCCAAGATATTTTAAACCCGACCAACAGAGGTAGCTACTCATCATATTTTTAGAGGGGTGTCTTGCTTATATAAAGCATTTTGGGGGCTATAATAATTATATTGATTGTACTGATTGCGTAAAGCCAGTGGTAAGATCATGGGAAAGGCAAAGCTCACTTGGGATAAGCTGTTGGCTGTAGTGGAGTTGGCAAAGTGGCAGGTGACCATTGCTCTTTGGACGGCCACGCCGCTTCGGATGCAGTGTGTCGACACAAGGCCCCGCCCAGCCCTTACTGTACAGTAGAGTTTGGAGCCGGATAAGGATAAAGATATGAACCTTATAGGAAACCTATGGAGATGACCCATAACCTCATGGAAGGTTTATTCTGCTGACTTCATGAGCACGGTGTAGGCGGAGTTATAGCCACGTGGTTAAAGAACCCACGCTGCTCACATTCTGGCACCCAGGCTGGCTACGTGACTATTGGACCGTGATAGGGTCGTGAAAACTGAATCCTTGTTGTCTAATAGACCATGTTGAAATTTAAAAGGCCAGTTCTCTGTTATACTGTTCTGTTTCTCACTTTCCTGGCTATTAAGACAGGTCAATGGGACAGTAACATGGTGAGGAATATCAATCCGATGTGTGGCATGAATGTTAAAGGTGTTAACAAGGTGACTAAGAAGTGCCTTAGGCCAGAATTAGCATAGTGGGTAGCATTGTTTCTAGAGTTACATCACCAACGTTAATGTTCATACATGGTGTATATGCAATATTATCGGACATATACTTGGTTTAGGCTACGCTATAGACCCATTGGCCCGTATTCATAAAGCTTTTCCGAGTATGAGTTTTGATCTAGGATCAGTTTGAACTTTTGGATCATCGCAAAGAAGATTACATGGACACGGGGGAACTGATTGGAGATTAGTTGTCTTACTCTGACATGATTTATTTAGAGTTCACCACATAGCTGACCCTGTGTTGACCCATGGAGCGAACACGTAGTCTACATTTGTTTAGCGCTTGAGTTTTTACGCAAAGACTTGAACATTTAGTGGCATAACTGTCAAGGCACTGTCTTCACGTACATCACTGTTGGTATTTGCTAAGTATAGACAGTTTTTATGAGCCACAATAAAAATACTATCAGAAATGGTTTCCAGTTCAACATTAATAGAAAGTTGGCAAGCCAGCCCTCTTGGTCTTTTGCCCAGTTTCGTTAAGTACATACAATTTAAAATAGGCTGTTTATTTGAAACAGAAACCTTGTCAAAAGTTATGCTAAGACAAAGAGATGGCGATGACAGTGCTCTAAAAAACACAACAACTAAACTCAGTAGGAGAGTCCTACCTTATCCTCCGAGAGACGCCAGTGTTATTTTTATACCGTAAAGTTCAGGGGGCCCTACTTGGACGGTTATTTTAAGAGACATACATCTCCTCTGAAATCATTAAGCTGGTAGGAGGCAGTTAAGTTGCAGGTAAATACTTCTGTTTTTATTCCTCCATGAGTCATATGGCTGTAAATACTTATCACCTCACGTCTTCCATTGCTCCTTAGTACCGGGGGCTTGAAGAGGACTTTCCTAAGATGACATCCAACACACGGTTCCGGTTCAAATGCCTCGTGCTCAGAATACATTAGCGTCTCGTTGCGCCAGCAAACGTGTTTATCTCATTGTTTATTATATTATTTATTTTGATTGATCGGTACCATCTGTGATTTGTTTGATCAAGAACCGGGGGGGGGGGGGGGGGGGGGGGGTGTGTAAGATCAGAGGTGTTGCTGCACCAGCACACACTTGCTGTTAGAGTAAGTGATTCAATTGAATGTGAGATGAAGCTTGTTTTGTTATTTCCCCTCCCGCCCTTCCTCTCCATCTATCTCTGACTGAGGGGAGTTGGATTTAATGTTTCCCTGGTTTGCATCATTCCGGTGTTAGCAACGTATAGACAGATGGGTATGGTCAGGGATAACAGCACCTTGCGCCTTCGTGTCTCAGTCAGCGTGTAAATGTATAGATCGCAACCCCCTAACCAACATGGCCTATATGTTACTCTACGTGATCCCCTTATCAATAAATTGAGCAGTAAACAGTGGTTTCTTTTTGCTTTTAAATGGGAAGAACCTTGACCTCTTTGGCTAGGAATATGCTGTCTGCACTGCAGCGATAAGAGCCAGCCGATAGGCACCGAAGATAAGGAGAAGTTCAAGTGACCCTTCAACAATCTTAGAAAAAGTCAGAGACAGTGAAACAGTAAATAAAACAAAAAGATCAAGTTTGAGACATACAAATGCTAAATTGAGCAGAGAGAGATGGAGTAGGACAAAGACAGATGGACAGATACACAGAATGAAACAAAAATGGACTATCTTGTGAAGAGTCTCTGGGTAGGTCAGTTTCTGGGGTAGAAGTGGGTGGAGCTCTTGAGGGTCAGCCATGAAGGGAATGGAGGAAGTGACCTCGCAAGGGCTTGTCGTTACGAGGCTGCGTGGTTTGCCCATCACCTCCACGCTCGCAAAGGGAGCACGCCAGGGCTTTTGAAGTGTCTGACCGCCCTGCGGGGCAGCCTCCAAACCACTGCCGCTGAACTTTTAGACCATTGGCTGAATGTTATTATTTATTGATATGTCTATTGATGTGATTTTTTTACAGAAAGGAACCCAGGGAGAGACATTTTTGTATTGTGCATCTGCCTCACACAGTCAACAGTCCGAGATATTGTGGGAAATAGACCCTCAGTCCGTAGTCATACAGTTCCTAATGTTATCTTCATGTGACACATCATGAACACAGTCTCAAAACTCAATGAGTTGACAGTCATCTTCATTATTGGTGCACCACAGATAACCAATTGGCTGATGTTTTATGCCACTTTTTCTAGTAGCTTAGAGGTGGGATTTGTTTTTAGACAGATTTATGATTTGTTACGGGATTTGTTGTGTGTGTGTGTGTGTGTGTTCCACCACATCACAGTCACTGCTGCGACTCAGTCAGTCATCATAGCAGTGGCCAGGCATAAAACGGGGGTGTTCTGGTCATGCCATTTCTCAACACGTACAAGTTAAGAAAAGTACTTTACATTTCTACTCTGTATAAAGACTAGAAAAGGGTAAGGGAATGTAAGAAAGGTGACGTCACTTGTTGTTGGCTTTAAAACATTGAGTCATCTTCTTAGTCAGTCATCTGACAAAGTAAATTATAGGCTATGTGATGAATAGCCTTCATTTCGCAACCACTTTAGACTTACTATTATGGTGCAAGTCAAACATTCTTAACAATGTTTCTTAAATTGACATGCTGGGAACTGGGGCAGAAATACGCATATGTTTGAGAGCGAGAGAGTGCACGTGCGCACACACACACACAGTCCTTTTGGTAGAGTCTTGTTTAGGCCAGACAATGTCTGCATTGTTTTCTGGGCTTTCACTAGCAACAGGGGATGGGCTGGAGTGTTAACCATTTCCCAATTGGGCCTCCGTGTAGTGTGTGTGTGTGTGTGTGTGTGTGTGTGTGTGTGTGTGTGTGTGTGTGTGTGTGTGTGCGTGCGTGCGTGCGTGCGTGCGTGCGTGCGTGCGTGCGTGCGTAATTAGCTTTGAGGAAGTGATGGAACCTGACCATTACATCTATGTATGGAAAGACCTCCCACCTGAGGCTTTCTAACCAATGAACACTCGGCTTTCACGTTGCAGGCCCTTTTGTCACTCCGTATAAAGTGCACTGGAAGAAGACCTACAGAAACGAGTGGGAGCTGGCTTGAAATGAAGTGCCCATCCCTACATTTTGAAATAGAATAGATGTGTTCAGGAAATGCCCACAATGACTTCTCAGTCCCCAACTGTGGCTGAACGGCTTGGCCGGTCATCCTTAGAAAAGAAGTGGCCTCTTGCCCACTCTGCGTCCATCTTTATGTATGTTGTGACAAGTTAAATAAAGATTTATCTCCTCCCTCTGAATCACAGTGCACCTGGGTTGTACAGACAATAGCCCTTTGGGTTGGAAGCCCTGGTGTGAAATCCTGGCCTCCTTCACTGTTAATGAGCGCCCCCAGGGTCACAGACTGGAGACACTGCCCTCACTGTTTACGAGAGGAGATCTCTCTCTCTCTCTTTCACATTCTCTCTCTCTATCGATATTTCTCTCTCTCTTTCTTGATCTTTATCTCTCTCTGTCTCTGTCGCTCTGTCTCTCTCTCTTCTCTGTTCCTTGCTCTGAAACTCCCCTCAACTACAGTCTGTAAGCTCTGGCTAGTCTGAGCAAAGTCAGTGGTAGCGTTATCACAGATGTGTTCAATGGTGTCTGTTGTTGTGGCAGCAGTGCTTTATGCCAGAGCTGTTGGTAGGAGACATGGCCTCACCCTGAGACAGGGGGCTTTGTGCCTCCTATGGACACCCAACCAGGCCTTTGCACTGTCCACTGTCTCAGACGAGACTGTCAGGCTGACATCACAACCAACTTAGGTGCCAAATGTGAGACCAGCCGAGACGAGACGTGTGTCAATCATGGGAACTGTGACGAGAGGGCAGTAGGGGTTTGCTGTTTCACTCAGTGAAACCTAATCTAGACAAAGTCATTGTTTCTCTACGACACCGAATGTCCAGTTGTTTACGAACACCCCAACGACAGTCAGTGGCTGCTAAGCAGACGACAGAGACATTTCTAGAGAAGTAGCATCCAGATTCTGACCTGTAATAGCGGGAAGCCTATTTTCTCCACCGTTCGTTGTCATCCGATTTGCACGGAGAAATGTGGATAGCGGCTTTGAAACTCACAGGAATAGTTGACAAGTCATTGTCCTCTTTACCTCTGAATGGTATTTTAGCGGTTATAGCCCTTGTGAACTAAGGCCTCCCTGGGGAATGTGTGACGGAGATCTAGAATATGTAACGGAGATCTAGAATGTGTGACGGAGATCTAGAATGTGTGACGGAGATCTAGAATGTGCGACGGAGATCTAGAATGTGCGACGGAGATCTAGAATGTGCGACGGAGATCTAGAATGTGTGTGCGTGTGTGTGTAAGCACTGACAATACTGTAAGCCTGTTCCGAGAATTGACTCATTGACCTTAGTGCAGAGTGACCTGTACACGACAGTAACTTAATGTATGAGGTTTCGGTATATGGAGAAACACACTAACCTAGGTGGTCCAGTAGGGTTTTGTGTGTGTCTGAATGACTTTGCACAATGTGATTAGTGTGCACGTGTTGTCTGTAAACTGATGCATGAACTCTCCTTCCCTGTTTCTCTTCCTTTTCCCTCTTTTTCCCTTTCCTTTTTCCATGCCCTTCATATCCTGATTTTAGAGTGATTTCAAATGTGATTTGGCTGTTAGCTGCACACCTACCGACATGCACAGGAAGACATCTTCCCATGTTCACCCTAGTGCACGCTGCAGTCTCCTAAGTCAATGTCTTTGAACCAGCAGCAAGAAACAGCCAAGTTACTCCAGTGTTAACAACTAGCCAGCCAGTATAACAGCCATGTAACCAACCCAGGGCCAACCCATGTTCTCATATTCTCTCTGTGTAATGTGTGTGTGTGTATAAGGAGAGTTAAGGCACCCTAGAGAAAGAAAGCTGAGGTACTGAAAAGGAAAGGAAATAGACGTTTTAAATAAATGAATAGCCTAGCTAGTGAAAAGGGGGGGTGCATTAGGCTTAAGTGAGAACACATTCCTTTGCATTCATGTCCCTGGTAGGCTAGGATGATGATGTGTGTGTGTGTGTGTGTGTGTGCGTGTGCGTGCGTGTGTGTGTGTGTGTGTGTGTGTGTGTGAGCTGATATAATTGTGTGACTCGGCAACGTCCGTCTTTGCCTTTCAGGGGCCCTTCTGCTTGGAATTCCCCGGACAGTCAGATCTGAGCCTTCACCAATTTCAGTTGGTGAGAACTTTGAATTCCAAGTATCTTGCTAGCTGGTTGATGATGCCAAATAACAACTGACAAATGATGATGATGATGATTATTTTTTTTAAATAATAATAATAGTCATTCTAATGATAGCCTAATCATGCTATGTTGTTGTGTTTGCTGCTGATTGAGTGTGCTGTTGCTGCATTGTTGTTGACTTGCTTTTTGTTGCTCTGTAATGGGGGCTGGTGCAGATATTTTGGGGGATACTTATCAAGTTTCAAGTGCCTATTGACTTTTTTACCCTGGTTCTCACACCAAATATGTACTGATGTCTTGTGCAACACATACATGCCTAGTTCTCTGACAACCCTGATTTCCAGAGATGGTTTAGAAAACTGTGAACTGTGTTTTGTAAGTAATTGGCTTGTAAACCCACTCTAGCGTTATGATAGTCGGTGTAGCCTAGCTCCGTTTGCTGACTGTGCTTTGTAGCTAACATCAGATGGTTTAGAATGTTTACTCTCGAGGTAGTATTACGCTCTCTGTCGATAGAGGATTGTATCATTTGCTTTAAAACAGTGCCAAAGTGTCTGTTGATTATAAGGAAAACTCCACCCAGAAAATATTTTGGGGTAATTTGTTTCATTAGTCCGTTGTTGACATAGTCCCAAAACTTTCAAACTATAGAAATCATCTGCGGATGCAACATGCATCATACTGGGATGATTTATGTATTTTGAAATGTACGTATTTTGGGACTATGTCAACAGACTAATGAAACAAATACAAAAATATACTTTTTTGGTGGTATTTTACTTTAAGTCTATACTGTTTGAACATGGTATAGATTGATGATTTCAGGTCCACAAAGGTTTCTGTCAGACAGTATAGTGTATTTATTCTGAGGTTTTTGGTAATTATTTTTTCACATATTATGAGATGTCAATCGTTTTCCAGTCTTTTGCTGAAGGACTGTATTCTGTGTTCGTGTTTGAATTACCATCCGGGAGAGAGAATCTCTTTCTGTTCTCTTTTCATCTATTTCTCTTAGCAGCTGTCTTGAAGAGGATTCTCTTTATTATCGTCATCTGAATGCAGAGCCAGCGAGAAGTTAACTAGGGAGTGGAGTGTGTGAATCTCTCTCTCTCTCTCTCTCTCTCTCTCTCTCTCTCTCTCTCTCTCTCTCTCTCTCTCTCTCTCTCTCTCTCTCTCTCTCTCTCTCTCTCTCTCTCTCTCTCTCTCTCTCTCTCTCTCTCTCTCTCTCTCTCTCTCTCTCTCTCTCTCTTTTCTGAATTGTTCTCCTGTCGTCAGGAGCCATCCACGGACCATGAATAGTCAGGGCCTGTTTCATTTCTATATTACTACTTTTTCAATTATGGTTCCCTTCTTGACGTACCCAAACGGTCAGAGTTTGAATGGAGCAGGACATAATGGTTAGCCTTCATCTGCAGAGCTGACTGTTGACTGCTGCCAGATCAGTGGGCGCTAGGCTAGATTGTGGCTCATGGTTGCACGTTTAGCCTGATGACGGGAGTGAGAGGAACTGTGGGACGTGGGTTGTCATTGAGGAGCCAAGACAAAAACAAATTGTTGTCTCCTTTGTATGGACCCCGGATTCTTTTGAGTTGCCTGCTTGAGTTGCTCCGGCTGATCAATTGCTTGATTTTCCACGCTCCATCGGGACCGTGTCGGTAATAAAAATGTTACACTTGGAAAAAACACTTTCGGAAATAACCTTTAATGTTAACACTGTTTACAAGTGGAGAGAGATATCCCTCCCTCCCTCCCTCCCTCCCTCCCTCCCTCCCTCCCTCCCTCCCTCCCTCCCTCCCTCCCTCCCTCCCTCCCTCCAGTAAAAAGTGTCTGCCAGAACTTGTTTGATTAGGTAAGGCAGGAGCTCTGTTGGGTGTGTCTATGTCTGTGTTTCTTTGTGAGTGCGTCTTGAATATGTGTTTGTCTGCACAAGTGTGTCTGCATATGTGTTGGTGTCTGTGTCTCTCTGTCTAAGATGTAGATGTATGGTTGCCCAATCCAATTTGAGGTGTGTCTGTTTGTGTGCTACATTAGTGGTCTTAGTCAGGTCAAGTAAGGTTGTCAAGCACAGTTGCACATGACATCACAGACACCACGCCTTGTGACACACTGCAGGCGTGTGTGTGTGTGTGTGTGTGTGTGTGTGTGTGTGTGTGTGTGTGTGTGTGTGTGTGTGTGTGTGTGTGTGTGTGTGTGTGTGTGTGTGTGTGTGTGTGTGTGTGTGTGTGTGTGTGTGTGTGTGTGCTTGAGAGCAAACTAGAAAAGTGACGAGAAAGTGATGGCACTGAATTTTTTTAAATAGTAGCTTAGCTTTGCAGTCAGATAGAAAAATGTCTCATCAAAATTTGACTTTAAATAATGGTACAGTGTGCAAACAGATACGTTAATTTGGCATAATGGTCTTCAGGAACCTGGTGAAACATCCCACTGCGAATTTTCCAAATAATGATCATTAACATTAAGCCCTTTTTCTATATCCCCCTGCTTGTCCAACCCTCCCTCCCTCCTCCTCTGCCCAAGTCCCGCATCTGATTCTGTGGCTGCGCTGCTGTGAGCGATGGAGAGGGGGCCGTGTACTGTAGTAGGTCTTGAGGGCGTTTCACAGGGAAACTCGTTTTGACAGAACTCCAGGTCTCATTGTTGGAACTGCTATGGTTCAACAGATTTACCAATTAGTATTGGGCTGAGGGCATGGTTGGGCGGGAAGGGGGAAACGGGGGGTATGGAAGAATTGAAATGGGGAGGTGTTGTTCCGGGTTGGGTAGAGTGATGGAATGAAATGGGGGGGGGGGGGGGTTCTTCTGAAGGGTCTTGTGGCTGTAGAGGGAGAGGGACGCTGGGTAAGTCGATACGTGACCTCCTTTTCTCAGCTGAGGAATGGAATGACTGGTTCCAAGGAGGAGGAGAAATAGGAGGAGGGGTGATGGGAAGGCAGCAAAGGAGGGAAACATATTACATGAAGATTTAGGCTATAACTTTACAAGTAGCCTATAGTCCAGCCCTGATGCCTCCAACAAAGCATGAAAAGTTGTATTTTCTTGCTCTGTCAGTTATTGCCAATGTTACTGCAAAATTGAGACAATTGGATTTACCCTATCTCAAGTGGGCATCAGCACACGAAATTGATTGACTCAGGGGATAAAATCTCAATCTTTGGAGGGTGTTTTTACACACATCTGTTCGCCAAACCAATGATTTGTTTTTGTTGAAATGCTTCCTCCCTCTGTTCTCACTTTCTTACCAGACTGAATTGTGTGGGATTATACACAGCGTTATTACTTTGTGAAACTCTTTGTTTTTCCTTTAGAAATGCCTACTCCAGGAAGTTTTGACATGAGAGAGTAGGGTTAAGTAATTTAGAGAATATCCCCAGGGTCGCCTGTAGAATTTGGAGCAGTGTTTGCCTCCAAAGTACAGTATGTGTTTGTGTGTGCGTCATGACTCGTGTTAGCGCTCTATGAAATCACTGCCCGTGCTTACTTGGTCAGAAGGTTAAAGGAAAATAAACTGTAAATAACAAAAATGATGATCCCTCTAGAATTAAAGTCTTAAAGATTTCTCATTAAAGGAGAATTGTGTTTAGTTTTTTTTTACAGCAAAATCTCTATTCTTGATGTAAATTACATGTTATAGAAGGGTCCAGACACTTTTGCAATTTCACTTGTTTTTGAGAAACTTGCATGACATTGTGTCATTTTGAACTTTATTCGCAACGTTATATTCCATTTTGTTTCGACTCGAGTGACCATTCTAGCAGCAGGCTAGAGTAAACGTCTTGAGTCGCACAAAATGGAATATAACATTGCGGATAAAGTTCGTAACGACCCAATTTCATGCGTATAACATCTAAAGACCTGCATCACTATACTGAGAGATTTGCTGTTTCTAAAAGGACATATTTGGGTGTTTTTGGAGCATTTATTCATGTTTTTTCAGAGTCCCCCGTACTGCACAACAGGAATGAGTTTCTCAAAAACAAGTGAAACCGCTAAATAAGTATCTTGACCCTTCTAGCTATAACATGCCATTTACATAAACAATAGAGATTTGGTTGTAAAAAAGTAAACTTCTCCTTTTAAGGACTATGTATTGCTGTATCTGGCTGAAAGATGTCCAAAGGTCAGGGTCAAATAGCAGTGCACCCAAAGGAAGCTGGATGTACAGCTCTAAAATTCGACTCTAAAAGTATATAGTGCTACTGTCTGCTGTCCTCTTGAATCACATTCAATGGCTAGACTGGTACAGCATCCCTTGTGTCGGAGCACCCATCCCCTGCCTGCTTCTTTGCCTGACTGCAGTGGCCACACTTTGTTTGGGGTGAGAGATTTTGGGTGGGATGTTTTGAGAGGGGTAGTGCGGGCTGGGGGTCTATGGAGAGGCGATGAACCCCACAGCCCCAAATAACAATTTATTGCTACGGTTGAATGCACTGTGGCAGTCAAAGTTTAAAATCTTCTCTCTCTCTCTCTGAGTGTGTGTCTGTCTGTGTGTGTGTGTGTGTGTGTTGGCCAGTGGAATGCTGACTGTTTCCAGGGAGCACTTAAGCTGCCCTGAATTAGGTTTAGGTTTTCCCTGCTCGTACGGCGTGAGAGCGGGTCAGGGGGATTAGTTGAGAACACTCGGTATCTGATTTCTGAATAGTTTTCTATTGTCCTCAGTGAGTTTTTCAACCTGAGTGAGACTAACCTCCAATTTATTTGATTTTATTCTTCTCAGCAGTTTCAGTGAAGACATCGCTGAACTTTCTTTATTTGTTTGGCTGTGTTTTTATTTTCCACAGTCAGTGTAGTCAATGATCCCTGAGTGCCAAGCCCTTCTTTAGTCTCCTGAATCCTCAAAAAAGCAATGACAGACTATTTAATATATTTTGTGGAAATTTGTGACAGTTCACACCAAGGCAGGTGATTGTATTTGCATGCTCTTGCATTCCTCTGCAAGTATGCACGTTTCTTATTTATTTATTTTTCTCAGCACTCCAAGAATCACCTCTGACTAAAGGGCTTATTAAAGTGCCACTTAAATCTACCTGAGCATACCACAAGTGCACTAAGTAAGGGGACATTCTTAAATCATAATTACCATACATGTCAGGGAAACATTGGCCAATTTCATTCAAGTATGGGTATGTTGTTAAGGAAAATCAATTATTATTGTCGCACTGGTCGGCGCTACAATAGTATGGCGTTGGTTGAAACTCAATATTAAATTCAAATTTCCTTACCATCATATCATATTTTTTAAATATATTTTTTAAACTTTTATTTAACTAGGCAAGTCAAGAACAAATTCTTATTTTACAATGATGGCCTACCCCGGCCAAACCCTCCCCTAACCCTGACGACCCTGGGCAAATTGTGCGCCGCCCTATGGGACTCCCGATCACGGCCGGCTGTGATACAGTAGTAGTGATGCCTCTAGCCCTTTAATATATGACACTAATGTCAATGAAAATTCTCAAATCACCTCGATTGGAGGTAACTCCCTGTCTCTCATTATTAGCCGTCACCGCAACCATATACCAGATTTTGAACAGGGTCGTTAGCATTGGGGAAAAAACAAACTAATTTGCCCCGGCCAAGCTCAATATCTAGGCGTTGGATAAGAACTAGACTAAAGTGTCCATAAAGTGACCATTAGACTTGCCACCTTTTCGGACTGAATACGTTTGTAGGGGCAACAGTTTTGATTAAATGCATACTTTATCACTCTCACGTGCCAATGACGTGCTACCTTTTTTGTAGCATTTCTGACAATGCTAATACACCAGGTCAAGCAATTCGGTGGCTCGGCAACAACACAGCTGCACCAGGATACCAGTCATAAGAAAAGTATAAGAACAAACACAGGCTACAGTAGATAGCTAGCGATATGGTGGTATTCAAGCTGAGCTTAATCAACAAATACAAACAGATATTTTGAGTAGCTAGCTAGCTAACATTAGCTTACTTGTCTAGCTGACACCAGTCAGCTGAACGCTAGCTAGCTAATGAACAAGCAAAGAAAGATAACTTAAACTCACTCACTTTTGTACATCGCCTTGGTCCGTACAATTGACCTTATTTTAGCGCCCCAAAAACGTAATACTTCCAGATCAACTGTAATGTCAATACCATTGTAAAGCACAATTTCTCCCCTTTCCAACAGAATTCATGCCGAGACCTCCACGCTGCCCGTTTCTGCATGATTCAAGAAGGCAATGAGCTCCGTCCGGTCTTCTAAAAAATGGCGGGTGGGGAAGCGAAACTAATGCGTGGTAGTGAGAAGGAGAGGAGATGTATGGGAAACTGCTTTTTTTCACTCGATCTGTCCAACTTATCACCTTATCGCCTCTAAAATGTAAATAAAACACTCTAAAGAGTTTATATAATGTGTCATTACATACCTATTTGAAAGTACGTGTCGAATTTGAATCTGGTTTTTAGGGCGGTGCTAAAGTGATTTTCAGAAGTAAACAGCGGCTTTGAGAATCATGATCGCTTGCAGTGATGACGCAAAAAATGACTAGGTATCCCCCCTTACCCCCGTCACTGTCCATTTCTTGTTTTTAAACGATGAGAGAAGTGCTACACCTGGTGGAGAGAGATTGTAAGACAGAAATAGTTGCTTTATGCGTGCTGTACGTTACGGCATGACACGTCAGTTTTTTCAACTTTTCTCCAATACTATAGAGCCATTACCATGTCGATCAACGCATGAATAGAAACGTAATTCACACCCCAGATTTTGAAGTCAACACAGTCGCTACAGTCCCATTAGTTTTCTATGCAGCCTCGTTTGAATGTCGCGGTTGCGCACATTTGTACGGAATGGGGTGAGTTTATGTTAGCTAGCTATTTTTGGTTATGGAAGATTTATACACAAAAACAGCTGACAACAGCTGACCTTGACACAGAAGCTAGCTAACGTTAGCTAGCTCATATCCAAATGGGAGTCCTACATTTTCCCACAAAACATAGCTAGCTAGTACATTAGTTCAAAACCAACAAATTGTGACACTGCTACCGTACAATGCATGCGATTGGCTTTTGCAACACTAGCTAGCTAGCTAATCCATACTCCAGGTTTCAGTAAGGGTTAACCACATTTCACTCTCAGACAGGACACAACTCAAACTGTAACGTTAGCTGAGAAAACAAATTGCTAGCTAACGTTACATGTGAACAGTGCCCCGGTTGTGCACTGACTGCAGTGTGCAAATACATGCTTGCTAGCATCAGAAAAACTCACCAGTTTCTAACATCCGTAATACATTCCAGTACGCTCCATCTCCTGTTACATTAATGTGGATGCAACCATGGTTACGGATAATCCGGAATTAATCCTGAATAGTGATTAGTGAGAGGCACAAATATCATACCCCCAAGACATGCTAACTTCTCAACATTACTATAACAGGGGAGGTTAGCATTTTTTTTCTGGGGGTATGATATTTGTGCATCTAACTTTCTCACTCATCATTATTCACGATTCAGTCAGGATTATCTGTAATCATGGTAGTATCCACATTCATGTAGAAGTGTATAGAAACTTATTCTGTTCTTGTTTACAATAAAAGTGACTCCAAAATGAGACAATACATTATCTACCATCATCCTGACTGGTTGCATCACTGCCTGGTATGGCAACTGCTCGGCCTCCGACCGCAAGGCACTACAGAGGGTAATGCGAACGGCCCAGTACATCACTGGGGCCAAGCTTCCTGCCATCCAGGACCTCTATACCAGGCGGTGTCAGAGGAAGGCCCTAAAAATTGTCAAAGACTCCAGCCACCCTAGTCATAGACTGTTCTCTCTGCTACCGCACGGCAAGCGATACCGGAGCGCCAAGTCTAGGTTCAAGAGGCTTCTAAACAGCTTCTACCCCCAAGCCATAAGACTCCTGAACACCTAATCAAATGGCTACCCAGACTATTTGCATTGCCCCCACTCTTTTACACCGCTGCTACTCTGTTATCGTCTATGCATAGTCACTTTAATAACTCTACCTACATGTACATATTATCTCAACTAACCGGTGCCCCCGCACATTGACTCTGTACTGGTACCCCCCTGTATATAGTCTCACTATTGTTATTTTACTGCTACTCTTTAATTACTTGTTACTTTTATTTCTTATTCTTATCCGTATTTTTTTTTAAACTGCATTGTTGGTTAGGGGCTCGTAAGTAAGCATTTTACTGTAAGGTCTGTTGTATTCGGCGCATGTGACTAATAACATTTGATTTGATTTGATTTCCAATCTAGGTCCAAAAGGCTCCTTAACAGCTTCTACCCCGAAGCCATAAGACTGCTGAACAATTAATCAAATAGCCACTCACTGTTTATTATCTATGCATAGTCACTTTACCTCGGCTAACCTGTATCCTCACACATTGACTCATTACCGGTACTCCCTGTATATAGCCTCATTATTGTTTATATATAATTATATATATATATACAGTTAAAGTCGGAAGTTTACATACACTTATGTTGGAGTCATTACAACTCGTTTTTCAACCACTCCACAAATTTCTTGTTAACAAACTATAGTTTTGTCAAGTTGGTTAGGACATCTACTTTGTGCATGACACAAGTAATTTTCCCAAAATTTGTTTACAGACAGATTATTATTATTATTTCACTGTATCACAATTCCAGTGGGTCAGAAGTTTACATACACAAAGTTGACTGTACCTTTAAACAGCTTGGAAAATTCCAGAAATTATGACATGGCTTTAGAAGCTGGATGTATTTCAAGGCCTACCTTCAAACTCAGTGCCTCTTTGCTTGACGTCATGGGAAAATCAAAAGAAATCAGCAGAGACCTCAGAAAAAAAATTGTAGACCTCCACAAGTCTGGTTCATCCTTGGGAGCAATTTCCAAATGCCTGAAGGTACCACATTCATCTGTACAAACAATAGTAAGCAAGTATAAACACCATGGGACCACGCAGCCATCATACCGCTCAGGAAGGAGACGCGTTCTGTCTCCTAAAGATGAACGTACTTTGGTGCGAAAAGTGTAAATCAATCCCAGAACAACAGCAAGGACCTTGTGAAGATGCTGGAGGAAACAGGTATAAAAGTATATCCACAGTAAAACAAGTCCTATATCGACATAACCTGAAAGGCCGCTCAGCAAGGAAGAAGCCACTGCTCCAAAACTGCCATAAAATAGCCATATGGGGACAAAGATCGTACTTTTTGGAGAAATGTCCTCTGGTCTGATGAAATAAAAATAGAACTGTTTGGCCATAATGACCATCGTTATGTTTTGAGGAAAAAGGGGGAGGCTTGCAAGCCGAAGAACACCATTCCAACCGTGAAGCACGGGGGTGGCAGCATCATGTTTTGGGGTGCTTTGCTGCAGGAGGGACTGGTGCACATCACAAAATAGATGGCATTATGAGGAAAGAAAATTATGTGGATTTATTGAAGCAACATCTAAAGACATCAGTCAGGAAGTTAAAGCTTGGTCACAAATGGGTCTTCCAAATGGACATTGACCCCAAGCATACTTCCAAAGTTGTGGCAAAATGGCTTAAGGACAACAAAGTCAAGGTATTGGAGTGGCCATCACAAAGCCCTGACCTCAATCCTATAGAAAATTTGTACGCAGAACTGAAAAAGTGTGTGCGAGCAAGGAGGCCTACAAACCTGACTCAGTTACACCAGCTCTGTCAGGAGGAATGGGCCAAAATTCACCCAACTTATTGTGGGAAGCTTGTGGAAGGCTACCTGAAACGTTTGACCCAAGTTAAATAATTTAAAGGCAATGCTACCAAATACTAATTGGGTGTATGTAAACTTCTGACCCACTGGGAATGTGATGAAAGAAATAAAAGCTGAAATAAATAATTCTCTACAATTATTCTGACATTTCACATTCTTAAAATAAAGTGGTGATCCTAACTGACCTAAGACAGGGAATGTTTACTAGGATTAAATGTCAGGAATTGAGTTTAAATGTTTAAATTGAGTTTAAATGAAAAACTGAGTTTAAATGTATTTGGCTAAGGTGTATGTAAACTTCCGACTTCAACTGTGTATATATATATATATACTTTTTTAAACTTTAGTTTATTTAGTAAATATTTTCTTAACTCTTTTTTCTTAAAACTGCATTTTGGGTTAAGGGCTTGTAAGTAAGCATTTCACGGTAAGATCTACACCTGTTGTGTTCGGCACATGTGACAAATAATATTTGATTTGATTTCTATTGGGCACAAAATAATCTGAAACACAACCAAAACAAACAGGAAATGCATCCAACAAATTTGTATAGTAAGCGTGATATTGTCATTGCCTGCTATGAATATGGGACCAAATACTTAACTTTTTACTATTTTAATACACATATAAGTGAATTTGTCACAATACTTTTGCTCCCCTAAAATGGGGGGGCTATGTACAAAAAGTTCTGTGATTGCTCACTAGTTCACCTGATGAAAATACCCTCAAATTAAAGCTGACAGTCTGCACTTTAACCTCATAGTTATTGTTTGAGTTCAAATTCATTCTTTTGGAGTATAGAGCCAAAAGAAGACAAAAGGCTTCACTGTCCATTAGTTATGGACGGCACTGAATATGAAAACAGCTTTGCTTTTATACTTACAAGACCATCATGCTTGATTGAGCAAGCTATTTTGTCTTGTAGTAATGTGGTGCCTGCCTGTATTATAATTAAGCTATAAGGCACGAGGGGGTTTGGTATATGGCCAATATACCACGGCTAAGGGCAGTTCTTAAGTTGTCCGCATGCTTCCCAGCCGAAACAGTTCGGAAGAGTTTGTGCATATATTACAGCAATATTTTTTTTAACGTTTTTGTTTGTTTTGGACTTCGGTAAGGGTTTTTTCGGCTGTTTGGGCACACAACATTTTTGGGGGAGGCAAGCTGTAAGTCGGTAGCCAACATTTTACACCCCTTCGTTGGTGATTGGTCAACTGTAGGGATTCTTCAATAAAGTCTTTGTTGTCATTCAATGAGCGACAACTTGTTTTCATGCGCATTTTTCATTGGGAAATACTGCATGAACATCTTAGTTAGATGTAAATTCATGTGGCTAAGATCTCCTCTGCATAAAAAACTTCAAAATTCATGACAGATTTATTGAATTATCTTAGATTCATTCTGACTATTTTGAGGAAGTGTATACTGGCAACGGCGTTTCAAAATGGACAAAACGGTTTTTTTTTCAAGCAAATGTCTTTTAAGGGAGTATGCGAGCACACGCACTCGTTTTGACTAGCCGAAGCCAGCAGAACTGTAGCATGCTGAAGCCTTTATTCACAACGCAATGCAGAGTGCCTGGATACAGCCTTTAGCCGTGGTATATTGGCCATATACCACAAACCCCCAAGTTGCCTTACTGCTGTTATAAACTGGTTACCAATGTAATTAGAAACGTACAAATATTTTTGGGGTCATACCTGTGGTATACGGTCTGTTATACCACGGCTTTCAGGCAATCAGCATTCAGAGCTTGAACCACCCAGTTTATAATATTTAATATAGAATATAGCTAGTGGATACAATATTGTTTCAGGCAACATTTCACACTGCTGATGGGCAAGCAGAAATGCCATGTGCACCAGACACTAACCAGACTGTAAACAAAAACACGTACAAGAGTTAATGAACCCACCATAATGAACCAACCCACTGTCATGCCCTGACCTTAGAGAGCCTTTTTATGTCTCTATTTTGGTTTGGTCAGGGTGTGATTTGGGTGGGCATTCTATGTTCTTTATTTCTATGTTTTGTAATTCTTTGTTTCTGGACGAGTGTGGTTCCCAATCAGAGGCAGCTGTCTATCGTTGTCTCTGATTGGGGATCATACTTAGGCAGCCCTTTCCCTCCTTCTGTGTGGGATCTTGTTCTTTGTTTGTGTGCAGGTAGTTTGCACATCGAAGCTGGTCGGTCGTTGTATTCTTTATTGTTTTGTCCTTTCAAAGTTTCACTTCGTTATTAAATTATGTGGAACTCAAAGAACGCTGCGCCTTGGTCTCTTCCTTCCGACGACAACCGTTACACCCACCATCAAAGTCCTCAGCATTGGGATATGTGTCAAAAAGCAAAACAGCAGCTTACTTTTCATACATTATTAACGTTATCTAAATGCATTATTTGTGTATTTATTCATTCATTTGTCTTGTTAACATCCTTTCAGAGTAAAATAAATAGCATGGATGCAGCCCGGCCCGAGTGGCTGTGTGACAGTTGTTTGTGTGTGTGAGATTTGAAATTAAAAACCCGTTAAGCGTTGTGATTGGAGTGAGACAGGCGTGGTTTTGCAGACACGCGACAGGCTGCTCTTTAGATGCTGATTAAGGGACAGTGAGGCGATGATGTCGTATCTGCTCAAGTTTTACCGGCCTGCCTCTTTGAACACTGCCTCTTTGAACACTGTCGCTCTGTTATCTGCTACATGCTCTGTTCCTCCGTAACAAGATGTCGCTACCCTTCCCCCTCCTCTTCATGCTTATTTATTTGGTGCTCGGCAGAAACCGAGAAGATGCGGCTTGTCCGCAGAATTTGTTGTTTTCATCGACTTTGTTGGAAAGCCCAGCATTTGGGCTCTTTCCGTCACACGTCTTGCTGAATGGAGGTTTTAATTAGAACTTTTGGCACTGTCTCCATCTTGTGTTGAAATGGCAGACAAGTGACTGGCTGGTGGTGTGGCCGGGCGGGCAAGCTGATTGGTGTGTAGTGAGGCATGGATAAATCAACTGGCAGCCTGAATGGCTCAGTGGATTCTCACTGGCATTCATTGAGACCATAGCCGTTGTGTTTTTTTTATGGGATTCTGTCTTTAGAGAAGTCTAAAATAACAGACAAAAGACAGAATGCTTCCTTGTTTTATGAAGCATGACTTGCAGTGCTATGTACACAGAACTGATGTCCAATTTATGTTTGCAAATAAATGCAATCTTATGCATTAGCTATTTTTGTTTCTATCACTATCATGCAGTTTGTTGACAAGCTGCTAAAAGGGCACCCTTTTGACATGTTAGTCTTGACGGATGCTAAAACGCTGGTTAAGCTCTTGTCTTGACCGATGCTACAGTAAAACGCTGGTTAAGCTCTTGTCTTGACCGATGCTACAGTAAAACGCTGGTTAAGCTCTTGTCTTGACGGATGCTACAGTAAAACGCTGGTTAAGCTCTTGTCTTGACGGATGCTACAGTAAAACGCTGGTTAAGCTCTTGTCTTGACGGATGCTACAGTAAAACGCTGGTTAAGCTCTTGTCTTGACGGATGCTACAGTAAAATGCTGGTTAAGCTCTTGTCTTGACGGATGCTAAAACGCTGGTTAAGCTCTTGTCTTGACGGATGCTAAAACGCTGGTTAAGCTCTTGTCTTGATGGATGCTACAGTAAAACGCTGGTTAAGCTCTTGTCTTGACGGATGCTAAAACACTGGTTAAGCTCTTGTCTTAACGGATGCTACAGTAGAACGCTGGTTAAACTCTTGTCTTGACGGATGCTACAGTAAAACGCTGGTTAAGCTCTTGTCTTGACGGATGCTACAGTAAAACGCTGGTTAAGCTCTTGTCTTGATGGATGCTACAGTAAAACGCTGGTTAAGCTCATGTCTTGACGTATGCTAAAACACTGGTTAAGCTCTTGTCTTGACGGATGCTACAGTAGAACGCTGTTTAAGCTCTTGTCTTGACGGATGCTACAGTAAAACGCTGGTTAAGCTCTTGTCTTGACGGATGCTAAAACACTGGTTAAGCTCTTGTCTTGACGGATGCTACAGTAGAACGCTGTTTAAGCTCTTGTCTTGACGGATGCTACAGTAAAACGCTGGTTAAGCTCTTGTCTTGATGGATGCTACAGTAAAACGCTGGTTAAGCTCTTGTCTTGACGGATGCTACAGTAAAACGCTGGTTAAGCTCTTGTCTTGACGGATGCTACAGTAAAACGCTGGTTAAGCTCTTGTCTTGACGGATGCTAAAACACTGGTTAAGCTCTTGTCTTGACGGATGCTACAGTAGAACGCTGTTTAAGCTCTTGTCTTGACGGATGCTACAGTAAAACGCTGGTTAAGCTCTTGTCTTGACGGATGCTACAGTAGAACGCTGGTTAAGCTCTTGTCTTGACGGATGCTACAGTAGAACGCTGGTTAAGCTCTTTTTGGCTACTGCTCCTTGCTGTAGCTTAGCGGTCACCAAATGATCGATCGCGCTCGACTGGTCGCTCTTCAAGGCGTTCCTAGTCAATCACCAAACATTTCTGTAGAAAAGCCAACTATAAAGGCTGTGAAAGGCTTGCTTTCCTTATTTTAATTTTTTTTGTGTGTTGTGCTGTTGGTGGTTGATTCAGAAGCCCTGCGCACCGGGTAAGCAAAGTGTTCCCATTTGAACCATTTAATTCTTATGAAAAGAGAAACTCTGCCTACCCGGCGGACTGGGAGATCTGTAGCTAAATAGAGTGTGCCTGCTGCGCTGGCCAATCGGATATCTCAAACCACCTACAGAGACTCCATGACCCCGGCCACAGAAAATGTTAATACTAGTCTACGTAAGATTTACAAACTTTTAAAACATGCTACTTCCGCTCGCGCTGCATCTGCAATGAATGACAAGACGAGTATATCGATAGCCCTGCGTTTTTATTATTATTAGCAGCACGTCGTGTCTACTTTAATATCGAGGAATATTTCACTTTCTCTGGTCATGCCGTGTTCAAAACGACTGGGAACTCAAGATCCGACTGGGGAAAATAGTTTTGAACGGTTATCCAACTCGGAATTCCAATTCGTAAACTCTGGCAACTGTCTAGACCTCCAACTTTCGAACCTGAAAATCACTGATCAAATCAAATCAAATTGTATTTGTCATGACTTGACCTTGTTTTTTCCCGAGTTCCCAGTTGTCTCGAAAGCATCATGATCATCAGATGCAGGTAGCATCAGTCCAGTAAAATAAAAAATAAAATGATTTGCAAATGTTTTCAATTTATGCTCAGCTGTGCCTCGCAAGTGATCACCACCTGATCTATAGCTCAAGTTTTGAAATATAATATGGTCTGAGAAGAACAATATTGGCAGGCCAGGCATATAGCCAATATGCTGTGATAATGTATTAGGCCTACTGTACAAACCTCATTCTTACAGAACTGTTTTTATTAGGTTCATGTTTAAAAAAAAATGTGGAGTGGTAGATCTCTGCTTGCTTTTTGATTGCGAAAGTGGTCTTGACTTGGAAATGGTTGGTGACCACTGCTGTAGCTAATGCAGACCACATGTTCCGTTGCATCTGCGTAAGCACACCTGTTTAAACTATAGATGACCCTGCACCGTACAGCAGAGTCAGTCCTGGTATACTGTAGGTATAGCACGACAGACTAAAGGCAAAGGAGTTGACAGGGGAGGATCGCAGTATATGGGGACTGGGGAACAGGGTATGATTTGAAGTCATTGTAATCCTCCTTAAAATTATGTGGGTTTGTGCCTGGCTGTGTGTCAAACTGATTCTGCATTTGTAGGGGAGGTGTGTGTGTGTGTGTGTGTGTGTGTGTGTGTGTGTGTGTGTGTGTGTGTGTGTGTGTGTGTGTGTGTGTGTGTGTGTGTGTGTGTGTGTGTGTGTGTGTGTGTGTGTGTGTGTGTGTGTGTGTGCGCACTCTATCTGGGCTGGTAGTCAGTGCTGTGTAATTACCTGGAAGGTTGCCACTGAGAGGAGTAAAGCTGTGTCTTATGCAACATGGAGTCACATACATTACAGGCCATCTGGGTTTTAGTAACTACCACTAAGACGGATTGTGTTACCACTAACTCCAATTGTGTTGATGAAAGAGAGGTAATGACAGAGAAGCAACAGAGAGAAAATGGAGATGGATGGAAAAGACGCTACTAGGATATATGTGTCAAGATCCTTCATCGCTTGTACCGCGGTCTCTGTCGGTGCTAACCCGTTAGCCACCATGCTAAACTTCATCGCTTGTACCACGGTCTCTGTCGGTGCTAACCCGTTAGCCACCATGCTAACGCCTAGCTTGCCTCTCCTCCATTGTGGCCCACCTTCTGAGCGGGCGTGCTTACGGCACACGAGCTCTCCTGCATGCGCATGAGCCTGTGTGCTGTGCATGCGTGCCGTGGTGCCTGCCTCTTGCCATTTTAATTGTTACGTCTCCTCACCCTTGATATGAGCAAAAAGGGAGGCCTCGGCAGCGCCTGGGACTTCAAAGGCTACCTCCCCCAGTCTTACAAGTTGCCCGTCTCTTTGGAAGAGTAGGCTCCAGAGAGCGAGGGGGTTTGAGAGGCGGCGCCGAGTCTCGGCTGGAATGAGTTTGATTGGTTAATTGTAGCCCCCAGTGGACACAGCTGCACATCACAGAGAGGACTAGCAGAGTGGGGAGCACTGGGTGAGAGTCTACAGCTCTGGCTCATCATGGGAATGAATGGAGACTGCAAAGACTCCCGCCATCTCATTCTCCCTTTCTGTAGTTGCTACCTTACCCAGCATTCTGACCGTGCTGTCTTTTTTCCCTGGCTCCGTATCTTGCTTCATGATGGGGGAAATGAATGGACGTTGCAGACTACCTTCGTTCTTCTCTTTCTCCCTCTGCTGTCAAGCTTTCTCTACCTGTCACTCCATAACTTACCATCTCCTTCTCCCAGCTCATGTAACTCTTAATTTGTTGAATAATAGTGATGTTCTTTATGTTTCTCCCTGTGTCTGCAGTTTAATACCGCGCATCGAGTGAGCGAATGTATTCCCTTCGTCTACCGTTCAACTCCATAGGGATAGGCCGTGTACAGTAGGTCACGTGCTGGAACATTCTAATGATCGTATATCAGCGTGTCGTAAAGCTGTTGCATGTTTTCACTACATTTAATGAACCTACTGACCACATGGAATCTGGGCGTGAACTAAACACAACGCAGAATCAAAGGAATTCACAGATAGACGCACACAAATTCACATATACAGTCTTTGTCTACTGTTTACTACTGCCCCTACTAACAAACACCACTAATGTAGTGGTGATCAAAACAGAATCTCCGCGGCTTTGAACTGTCCCCCCCCCCCCCCCCCCCACCATCTCATCAAACAGAAATCAATAGATGAAACTTTGGGCCGCATGTATCAGCTTTTCTTTTCTTCACCCGCTCCTCTCTGACGGTTTAGTACACTACGCCACTAGAGTAAAGCACGGTTAAAAGGAAGGATGGTGCTGGAGATGACACCGTCAAGGAAGGGCCCCGGCTGAGAAGAATCAATGGGAGGGAACACTTCCACACACGGAAAGGGCACACAGGGAGGGAGAAAGGGGAGGGGGTGTTTTTGGGGCCGGAAATTAGGGATTTGTTTTACCCAGAGAGAGAGGAGAGTAGAAAGAAAAAAAACACTTCAGAACATTTTTGAAAACAAATAGTTATTTGGTAAAGTTGAGTTGTGCGGTTAAGGTTTGTTTTATCCAACTGTGCAGAAGCGCATGTAGCTGTCTTTCTGGTCTCTTTTTTTGTGTTGGTGCACAGAAGGACTAGCTTACTCATGGCATGTCCAGGACAGACTCAGTGGGCATGAATTCCATAGAGGAGGCAGGGGATTGGGTTGTGAAATGTACTACAGTAAGAATGCCATAAACAGTATTCAGACTTTAATTTGGTATCCAGTAGTAGTATTAAGTTGTGCTGGCAGGTGAAGGTCATTGTGACTGACACAGTTGGCACCACAGTGACGTGCACTCAGAATACTATTCTCCAACACTGCGAAGAATGCCTCTTCTGAAAGGACTGCATTCTCATTTTCCAGTTTTTATTGTCGGGCTTCCTGTTTTGAAAGCCATTAAGGAGCAAATTTCCTCACAGCATGAGGCGAGATAAAAAGCCCTGGTCTTTTGAAACGTGTCCAAACGCAAAACGTGAAGAAGACAGAATGATAGCTATCTGTAAACATCCCCGCGGTGGGGTCGAAGGAAAGGGGGCGATTGTGGAAAACGACGCATTCATTTGAGGCACATTTCTGATGCGATGATGACTGATGAAAGATGTGCCGGTGTTTTGTTCCATCACAGCTGTAGTATTACGCTATTCACACACACAAGTATCCCAGGGCAAGCTCACATGACTACTGTATGTAGCCCCCTCCCAAATTGCTTTGTGACATCTGCATTCAGGCGTTTTTGCTGTCAGATTTCAGATGGGTGGTATTTATTAGGGCTGGGAATTGATTCTCACGATTCCACAGTGCCTTCAGAAAGTGTTCACACACCTTTTATCACATTTTGTTGTGTTACAAAGTGGGATCAAAATGGATTTAATTGTTTGATGTCAAAGTGGAAGACATTTTTTAACATCAGTAATAAAAATAAGAAAAACTCTAAAACACCACATTGCCAAAAGTATCTGGACACCCCTTCAAATGAGTGGATTTGGATATTTCAGCCACACCCTTTGCTGACAGGTGTATAAAATTGAGCGCACAACCATGCAATCTCCATAGACAAACATTGGCAGTAGAATGGCCCGTACTGAAGAGCTCGGTGACTTTCAATGTGGCACCTTCATAGGATGCCACCTATCCAATCACCCACAGGTGGTTCTGTGGGTGGCAGGTAGCCTAGTGGTTAGAGCATTAGACTAGTAACCTTATTCAGGGGCGGAACAACAGATGTTTTCCTTGTCAGCTCAGGGATTTGATCTTGAAACCTTTCAGTTACTAGTCTAACGCTCTAACTACTAGGCTACCTGCCGCCCACAGAATCACCTGTGAGTCTTTCTGTGTAAATCTCACATTGCTTTCCACACCAGAATTGTGCAACATTTACTCATTATTCTATAAAAAAAATATTCAAGATCTGTCAAATTGGTTGTTGATCATTGCAGGACAACAATTTTCATGTCTTGCCATAGATTTACAAGCAGATTTAAGTCAAAACTGTTACTCGGCCACTCAAGAACATTCACTGTCTTCTTGATAAGCAACTCCAGTGTAGATTTGGCCTTGTGTTTTAGGTTATTGTCCTGCAGAAAGGTGAATTTATCTCGCAGAAAGGTGAATTCATCTCCCAGTGTCTGGTGGAAAGCAGACTGTACCAGGTTTTTCTCTATGATTTTTCCTGTGTTTCTCTCTATTCCGTTTCTTTTTTATCCTGAAAAACTCCTCAGTCCTTATTACAAACATACCCATAACATGATACAGCCACCACTATACTTGAAAATATGGAGAGTGGTACTCAGTAATGTGTTGTATTGTATTTGCCGCAAAGATACAGTGGATTCGGAAAGTATTCAGGCCCCTTGACTTTTTGCACATTTTGTTACTTTACAGCCTTATTCTAAAACAGATTTTTTTAAATTATAATCTCATCAATCAACACACAATACTCTATAAAGACAAAGTGAAACGTTTTTTTTTTTTTTTTTTGCAAATGTATTTGCAGAAATACCTTATTTATATAAGTATTCAGACCCTTTACGATGAGACTCGAAATTGAGCTCGAAATTGAGCTCCCATGAATCATCCTTGGGATGTTTCTACAACTTGATTGGAGACCACCTGTGGTAAATTCAATTGATTGAACATGATTTGGAAAGGCACACACCTGTCTATATAAGGTCTCACAGTTGACAGCGCTTGTCAGAGCAAAAACCAAGTCATGAGGTCGAAGGATTTGACCGTTGAGCTCGGTAAAGAAGTGGCTTGGTCAGGGAGGTGACCAAGAACCCGATGGTCACCCTGACAGAGCTCCAGAGTTCCTCCAGAAGGACAACCATCTCTGCAGTACTCCATCAATCAGGCCTTTATGGTAGAGTGGCCCGACGGAAGCTACTCCTCAGTAAAAGGCACATGACAGCCTGCTTGGAGTTTGCCAAAATGCACCTAAAGGACTCTCAGACCATGAGAAACAAGATTCTATGGTCTGATGAAACCAAGATTGAACTGTTTGGCCTGAATGCCAAGCAGCACGTTTGGAGAAGCATGTTGGTGGCAGCATCATGCTGTGGGGATGTTTTTCAGCGGTAAGGACTGGGAGACTAGTCAGGTTGAGGGCGAGATGAACAGAGCAAAGTACAGAGAGATCCTTGATCAAAACCTGCTCCAGGGCGATCAGGACATCAGATTGGGGCGAAGGTTCACCTTCCAACAGGACAACAACCCTAAGCACACAGCCAAGACAACGCATGGGTGGCTTCTTGACAAGTCTCTGAATGTCCTTGAGTGGCCCAGCCAGAGCCCGGACTTGAACCCGATCAAACATCTCTGGAGAGACCTGAAAATAGCTGTGCAGTGACGCTCCCCATCTACCCTGACAGAGCTTTAGAGGATCTGCAGAGAAGAATTAGAGAAACTCCCCAAACCAGGTGTACCAAGCTTGTAGCGTCATACCCAAGAAGACTCGAGGCTGTAATCGCTACCAAAGGTGCTTCAACAAAGTACTGAGTCAAGGGTCTGAGTACTTATGTAAATGTGATATTTCCAAGTTTTTTTTAATACATTTTCAAAAATGTCTAGAAATGTGTTTTTGCTCTGTCATTATAGGGTATTGTGTGTAGATTGATGATATATATATATATATATTTTTAATACATTTTAGAATAAAGCTGTAACGTAACAAAATGTGGAAAAAGTAAAGTGGTCTGAATACTTTCCAAATGCACTGTAACACTTTGTATTCAGGAGAAAAAGTTAATTGCGTTGCCACATTTTTAGCAGTATTACTTTAGTGCCTTGTTCAAAACAGGATGCATGTTGAATATTTGTATTCTGTACAGACATCCTTCTTTTCACTCTGTCAATTAGGTTAGCATTGTGGAGTAACTACAATGATGTTGAGCCATCCTCAGTTTTCTCCTATCACAGCCAAAAGACTGTAACTGTTTTATAGTCACCATTGGCCTCATGGTGAAATCCTAGTTCCTCTCCAGCAACTGAGTTAGGAAGGATGCCTGTATCTGAAACACAACAAAATGTGGAAAAAGTCAAGGGGTGTGAATTTGAGTTTTGATCAGTCATGGAAGTAAAAGTGATGAAAACTTGTTGGCTCACTATTTAAAAAGTTGAAAGAAAATTTGATCAATTGTTAAATCAGCGGTCATAAAAGTAAGTAATCATACCATGCTTTTTCTAGTTTGATAACTCAGTAATACAGTATGGCGTAGCCTGGCACACAGTACTGCCTCTAAACCTGACTGTTAGTCCGACCCCGTTTCACCTCAAGGATAGATGATCAGTGTGGCCTGAGCAGCTGTTTACAGTACTAATCTCTCTACGTGCCAAACGGGGTCTTACCCTGATGATGTACATTAGGCTAATCATTAGAGCATCTGAGGTCAGCTCACCTGCTGACCCCGGCCTGGTTGAAGAATAGCTTTAAACTTTTTCTGTTTTTCTACACCTCCATTGTTTACATTCACAGCCGAGTTGTTTAGTCAAGTTGTCTGTCAGTTGTCTTTTTTGGTTTGCTGACGTCTGCTTCTGTTTGCCCTTCTCCTCAGAGTTATGCCTCTATTCCCCTCCGTCAGCCAGTCTGGCTGCGTGCAGTGCAGCAGTTTGGTGCTGCTGCAGCTCCTACTCCCCGTGCTGCCCCCGAGCCTGGCCAGCCTGTGCCTCTTAATAAAACCGACAGGCTGTAATTGGACTTAATTGCACCCTTCGGGCGTCGTCAAATGGAGTGTTGCTAAACAAACTGCAGGGTCTGCAGGCAGGCCAGCACTGATGTCTATGGAGGCATACAGTACATAGACCTACATGTGAGGGGTAATTTAATAGTGGGAATGCAAGGTGGGTGTGTACGGTATGCGTGAGTATCCGCAAAAGGGTGTGTGTGCTGTATTTGTGTGCACGCTGAGATTGGAGGCTATAGCAACGCGTTCCTCCCGCACAACGAGCCAAGAAAACAAGAGAGCACAAGCCTGAGAATCTCATTCAGCCAGGCACCGTCACCTGACTGAACCTATGTGTGCGCCACCGTTAAATAGTGTGTGACAGTAAAACTGAGAGTTTCTATGCCTTTGTGGAAGTGTCTACAACTCCAGGTGTCAAAATGCCTTTTAAATCCCTGCTAATAGAAAAAACAAAACAACCCCCCCCCCCCGCAGTAGGCCCCGCGTTTCAGGGTAAAAACCTGAAGCACCGCTGCCTGGTGCGGCAGCCATTTTGGAGCTGCTCTTCCCAGTGGCACTGGCTCCTCCTTCGTGAATAGGGCGCCCCCCTCCCAGGACGGTGAGACGTTGGTGGGCATTCTCCACAAGGACCTCTGTGGGGCCACTGAACACAATCGATTGAGGGCTCCTGACGCAATTCAATCATTGAAATGGCAAGGCCAGGCATGTGTGAATGGCACCGCTGACCCCGAAACCTGCGGCCAGAAAGGAAAGAGAGAGATAATCACATTGAGCTGAGCGCAGGGCTGCTGTAGTTGCACGTCAACTGGGCTCGCTTTTCTGGGCATTTGTTCCTCTTCACCACCTCCTCAGTTATTCCCCCCCCCCCCCACATTGCAGCCAAATGGATTTGTGTTGTTGTTTTTCAAATGCCCATGTGTTAGAAGAGATAGGTTTACTGCGTGTCATTAAAAGACTGTGTATGTAGGATCTTGATTTTGATAAAAGGAATTATAATTTTTACGATAATGCAAACAAGTGGCGCTTCATGTGAAGCTTTTGAGACCTATTGGCCTTGTATAGTGTGTGAGCATGTGCCTGTTTAAATGTGACACACTGTTTAGAGAAGGCCGTGAGTTGTGTGGTAATGCGGTGGGTAAGACAGAGCCCATAAAGTCTAGCAGAGATTCATTACAGAGGCCTTCTGCTGCCCTGGGATGACTAGGAGACTCTTCTCCGGCTCCACTCTCCCCTGTAGGAGAAGAAACACAGCACATAATTAAGATGTATACAGCCAGGCTGGTGCTGAATACATAGAATAAGACCAGACTACTCTCCCTCAAGCAGAGCCTGTGGTTAGTGTTGGACTACTGCGAATACGAGACGTGTGTGTGTCTGTCTGCCGTCTCACAGCAGTCTGAGCAGCATGCTATTACAGGGTGCCGAGCAGAACCATAGCCTCTCTGTGTGAAGGGGTCACTGGGAACCAAGTGGTGTGTATGCTGATATAGGTGTGTGTGTGTGTGTGTGTGTGTGTGTGTGTGTGTGTGTGTGTGTGTGTGTGTGTGTGTGTGTGTGTGTGTGTGTGTGTGTGTGTGTGTGTGTGTGTGTGTGTGTGTGTGTGTGTGTGTGTGTGTGTGTGTGTGTGTGTGACCCAAAGCATTCCCTCTGTCCCATCTCTCCATACACACCCCTCAGTAATGTAGGACCACTCTTAGACGGTAATAGTGTGTGTCTGAGAGGACGCATCCTCCTGCACCCCGGCATTAGGCCCAACACACGCCTCAGTCGTTTCAGTGCTTTGTCACCCTCTAATGATAACTATCCATCAATGAGGGGGGCGGTGCCGGGAAAATGAAGATGGATTGAATTACCAATGTTAAATGAGATGGTTGGAGCGTTGTGGGGAACCCGTAATTACACTGTCAGGAGTACTGAACCCCTTCTACCACAGGGTAACCTTAACACATTTGCTCCAGTGTTAATTACAAGGTATTTTATACGGACAGATTCACCTCGTGTAGTTCCTAATAGCAAGTGACTGGTGCAGTCGTTTAGGAGGTATTAGCTGGTTGTGTGTGTGTGTGGGGGGGGGGGGGGGTCTGTCTGTGTGCGTATGTGGTAAGATGGAGAGAGTGAAAAGGTGGGAGAGATGTTATTTTTTTCCTTCTAAAACCTTATGACACACACAAGCTACCAAAATCTAGGGGAAACACTAAATTGACCAAACCGTATTGGTGACTCATGCCATTTTCTCCAACACCACCCCACAGCTGCATGTAGACAGGCAGCCCGATTCTGATCTTTCTTTTCACTCATTTGTCTTTTAACCAATCAGATCAGCTCTGAAAAAGATCTGATGTGAAAAGACCAATTACTTGGGGGGGAAAAATCTGAATTGGGCTTCCTGTCTAAACGCAGCCTTGTGCACGTACTCATGGCAGTGGATGATGTTTATCTGAAAGAGAGCTTTGTACACCATGGGGTATCTATGAAGAGCATATGATGGTTCAGGAATCATGGGAAAGCATTGTAAGACCAACCAGCATAAACAAACAAATAAATAAACAAACAAACAAGCAGACATGGTTAGATTAACACAGCCTTTTTTTCAACTGTGTGGGAAATGGAAATTGGGCTGAAGTGTTTGTAATTAAATAAGTTGTGGAAACTCCGGGAAATGGCTTAATTTCATATTGAGACACATGACTCTGGGATCTTAGCGAACCAATTAACCCTAGTGCAACTCATTAAAGCGCTGCTTTCAAGGCCAGGAGCAGCGACTTATCTGCCAACACGGGACATGAAAGTGCACATTTGTAAATCCCAAACTCTAAAAGTAATTGGAAAGGTAGATATGAAGGGTGTAATCAAGTGACACGGCCAAACTTTAATGGACTGAAAATAGAAGTGATTATAAAGAGTAGCGACTCTAAGATTGCTCGCTAGTTTTCGACGAAAATAAGCACGTCTGTCGAGCGTTTAACTAAAATAAGCACGTCTGTCGAGCGTTTAACTAAAATAAGCACGTCTGTCGAGCGTTTAACTAAAATAAGCACGTCTGTCGAGCGTTTAACTAAAATAAGCACATCTGACGAGCGTTTAACTAAAATAACCATTGTTTTTTAAATAAACACCAGGATTATATAGACCTAGAGTTTAGACTGGGGTTTCCTGTTTTGTTTTTGCCCTAACACTACACAGCTGATTCAAATTATCGATGATTAGTTGATTATTTGAATCAGCGGTGTAGTTCTTGGGCAAAAACCAAAACGTGTAACTCTTGGGGTCCTGAGGACTGAGTTTGGGAAACCCTGCTATAAGGTATCACCATTTGTGCCACACAAAAGAAAACTGAATTGCTTTCTTGTAAAATGGATAAATGGATCAAACAGAATGCTATGTTCCTGTTTTATTATATGACCTATTATATGACCTATTATAAGACGTATTATAAGACCTATTTAAGACCTATTATAAGACCTCAGGAGAATAATAGATGTTAGTATAAAAACATTACGGCCTACTGACATTGCCTTTATTTTTTTTTACCTTGCTTGTGTGTAATTGCTCCTTTAAACTGTCAATGTGCAGGTAATGAGAATAATATGATGGAGTGCTCTTCAAGAAATACTTTTATCTTTCACTGGATTGTTGTTCATAGTTATGTTTTGGGAAGAACAAGAAATATGAATTCTCCTTTACAATTGAAGCCATAGGAGATGTGTGGGTGGCCCTGATTGCCCATTGAAGCGCTGTCCGCTAGCATGGCAAATGTCATGCCGTGGTCGTCGAGTTTGCCTGTTTTTCTACCTCATTGAAAGTCCATTAGTGTCACGTCACCAGAACATTACTGTCAGTCATTACTTGACTTGAAGATGGTCATTGTGTGTGCTCAAACCTGCTCTTTCACCTAAAACAAAACGCTTACTGTAAGTCCTTTTGTAAGTAAAAAAACAACCACTATCTAATGGGTTAATGGTATTTCGAGGCACTACTCTGCTTTGTCCATGTAGAGGTCTTTAACTCACTGTGCGTACGTGCGTGTGCGTCATCAAGCCTTACACACCGCCGCTCAAACAATCTCCGTCATCTGCATCAAAATAATTACAGGGAGATAAACAGAACAATTTGACCATTTTCACAGTGATCTAATCTGAAACAGGCCTGTGAAAGCACATGGGGAAGATGATCAAATCCCTGCTTAATGGAAATGATCACTGCTGTATGTTCAGCATTAATCTAGCAGAGGTATTACAAATGTACCGTTACTCATTTTGTTCTGCATTTAGCCTGCTTGTTTGTTTTAGCCATATTTACAATGTTGTACATAAAACGTTAGGTAAATGTGTCACCGTACATTTCAGTTGTGTTCTTCCTCATCAGTGTGATTTGTAGCCTATAGCTAAACCTCAGATGGATGTATTAAAGGACTTGTTTTTGAGGTGCAGACATGGACTCTGATGGACTAGGGGAAGTGTATTGGTTACAGCCCTCTTGCTCTATACAACCCATCTCCCCTTAGCTAGAAGGCAAATAGCATCCGAAATCTGATTAGCCCCATTATAAAGAGTGATATTTACATCCCGCCGATTCTCGGGCACTATGTCAGTGCACTCCACTGCTTCAGTGCCGGGAAAAGCCTGCTCTTTTGACAGATAGTAGATATCCCCACCGTCGCTTGTTTGGACATCTATGTCTTTTGTGACGTGGAAGAAAAGACGGGCAAGAAAATAAAAAGCATCTAAATAATGTCAAAAGATCAGAAATCAATGGGCCGGAGGAACGTGATCCCCGCGTCTCTGTATATGATCTCCCCCATCGCAATACGAGTGTCTTTCCGCAGCTGCTGAAGTTGCTTCTGTTGGCCCCCTTCGGAGATGTAATTCAAGCATGAGGAAGCCGTCTGACGATGTTTGGATATCAGCAGAAAATAGCCTTTTACTTAAAGGTTACTATCCAAGGTTTATTGGGTTACATGTTCATCAATGTTAGGAAAGAGGAAAAGTTGGGCAAAGAAAGGTTTATTAATGTGCAGGTTCAAATTTCAAAAACACTTTGTGATGTCATGCGTACAAATCTGGAATTTATCAATTGAAATGAGCTGATGTACGGTATTTAATAATTTTTTTGTATTTTTGTGTAGCATATCATGTATCCATGATCCATTAATGGGTAAAAAATATAGCATTTAAATGCAAAGTTAAACTATGAGGGGGGTGTTATACCATGCCACATAGGCTATATTCCAAGACTACTTATCAGTACAGGGGATATTGGATATTAAAGTCTAAACTAATTTAGACTTTAATTTAAGATAGGATTAACGTAAAAACTCAATAAACAGATTTTTACCTCAGATTTGTCAAGTGATATGAAATCTGGTGTATTTAATTACTATTTTAGGATAGAAGTTAAATAATTCAACATTAGGCCTAGGTCTATATTTTTTATTTGACAATAGGTTGGTTAAAGGGTTTTTATCAAAGTCTCAATCCATCACATTGTTACATTTTCTGTGTTGGATTTGGCGTTACAAGGTTTCAAGTTCTGTGGAAGAAGTTGTGATCTGTTCTGTGGAAGAAGTTCCAATCTGTTATAATGAGAGAAGGAAAATATGGCACCACTATGCTTTGTGTTGCCCACAGTGGCCGAGCAATAGACATAGGATAACAATAAAAATAACTATTTTTGGACATTTCTAGAAGATAAATTGAATTTCTTTGCTATTTGGAGGTCCTCTTTGTAAATGCAATTGTAATGAACACATTCAGAAACCAGAGAATAGATTTACCCTCAGCTTCAAATAAGTCCGTTATCAGACTCTGTGATTCGCTCCTTCCCATTTTCCAGCTGCTAATTGATGTTTTTGATGTTGGCTAGAAAATTGAAGAAAATGTCATGTGTGAACCAGCGCGGAAGTTAATAAGATTGACTTCGTTGACTGAATTCACAATGAGCGAAGGGGAGGTGTGTGATGGGGACTTCGCCCGTTCGTCTTCGGGGGGGGGGGGTGAAATTGACACCCTGCATGCTGTAGGCCTAAAACGATCGATATGGAGAGATGGAGCTTTTGGGATGGTTCCCCCCCTAATCTGGATCTCTTTTTTTAGCAGTTTTTTTTTTGTGTTTTGTTTTCCCACTTTGCTCTATGGAGTTGCTGATTCGTGCGCATAAGCAGCTGTTTATCCAGAGGGCTCTTGCCCCGGACCAGGCCTAACAATTCTGTGGAATCGTCTCCCAGGGCGGCCTCCCCCCCTCGCTCCAAACAATGCTCATTCTTAATGCTGTTTTGAGTCTGAAAAGCCACAGAGCTTTAAAAAGGTAAGATTAAGATATGGCTAAAAGATGCACCGATATCAGTTAGGGTCATTGCATATGCTTGGGCGATGTGTAACAGAGCTCAAACCCAAATCCCCTTGAATAAAAGGATCGAAGCACCACCATGGTTGTTCCATCTTGAGCCATTTATCTAGCCTTGGCTGAAAGCCGAGTGCAGTCCCTTGTTCAAAAATTCCCTCCATATATTTTCCATTGTTGTTTTATTCGTTCTCTTTATTATCATTATTATTTTGTAACTTCGGAATAATTCGATGTTCCGACCTTTTTATCACTCCCTTTTTATTTCGATTGGCATTACTGTGAGGTGTTTTGGGGTTTCAGAGTTTTTAATTAGGGTGCGGATTAGCCGAGGTTGGTTCAGCGCCTCAGATTATTTCCCCCTGGTCTTTAGGGGACTAAGCTAAAACCCGAATACGGCCAGTACCCCCAAGCGGTCCTCTTTTTGAAGACACTGAACAAAAAAAAGTGCCCTCTGCTAGCGTTAGGCCCTCCGAGGATCGTGGGTAAGGGACATTATTCTCGGAATAGCCAATTAATTCCACTGGCAATGATCGGTTAGTGCTTCTTTCCCCCACCCCTCCAAATACCCCCCCGCCCTCAACTCGCCATTTGAAATGCTAACACAATGAAATATTTTTCTATTGGTCCGTGTCCCTCGGCTAAGCCACTGCCGCGGGCAGAGAATTTCATCGACTGATGAGACCAGAGGCAGGCCCGATAAAAAGGTTACCTATACGTGACATGCACTCCAAGTAGCTAGCGATACCTTGAACTCGAAAGTTCTGTAACTTTTATTTGACTTTTTATCGTTAGTGATGCCACAGTGAGGCCGCAAAGGCTAGAAATGAAGCAAGCCTTCTTGTTACTGTTTACTGAAAAACTGAACAATGTGACTAATGCTTTACTCTTTGTTTGATTGCGTCATTTTTACGAGAACCGTTTTCCATTATTCCATTATACATGATACTTTTTTTTTTATCGACTAGATTTTCAGTAAATGAGCTTTAATCAATTAAGGTGCTTTTCAGATGATAGTAGAAATATTTTTGCAAACTTAATGCAGCATTGCCAATAATTTATTGCTCAATGAAATAGATACTTAAGATTGTTTATGAAAGTCAACAAAAAAAAGTGAAACGCATCATCTATTTGTTGTATTTTAATTTCACAAATTGTACTACCGAACGGTTAGTATATATATGTGTGTGTGTGTGTGTGTGTGTATATATATATATATATATATATATATATATATATATATATATATATATATATATATGTGTGTGTGTGTGTGTGTGTGTGTATATTATTGTGTGTGTGTGTGTGTATGTATATATATATATATATATATGTAATTATTACATTTTTTAAACAATATTATGCATTTAATTTTTTGCAGTCTTTGCACTGACCCAGGCTTTGTTTGGCTTGACTAGTTGAGAATGAAACAGTACAGGTGCACCTGTCACATTTGAACACTTCAGGTTTGGGTAAGGTAGGAAGGAAGAGAGGGGAGGAGGAATTGAGGCCTTTTCTCAAATTGTTAGTAAAATATATGTGGGCACAGAATAGGTATATATGGTTGCTGCAGTACTCCCAACCCTATCTTTCAAATTCACACACACACACACACACACACACACACACACACACACACACACACACACACACACACACACACACACACACACACACACACACACACACACACACACACACACAAAACACACACACACACACACACACACACACACACATTGCTGTCTACGAGGACTGAGGCATGTGTCTCCCCATGGCTGCGGCTTCATGACAACATGCCATTAGAAATAGCAGGCCTGTTGATCAATCCTGCCGACATGACAGCTTCGCGCCGCGAGGCCCGGCTCTTTGAGTGCCGGTGCTGCTGCAGCACCCTCTCCCGTTTCTCCCCACTAATTGGTGAAAGTTCTCTTATATATGCTCGTGGCACAGGGCCTCCCCTCTTCCTCTTCCTCCTTCTTCTTTTGCATTTTCTCCCCTTCCTCTATCCATCCCCCATGCATCTTTTTTTATATATTTTTTGACTTTAACATTGTCACAATGGAAATGCTAACTTTTAGCTAGATAGTGCGAGTGGGTTAAGATAAAGGCTGCGTGTGCCGCAGGCGCTGCTCCTCCTGATTTACTACGGTTCTAGTGCAGCTCGGGTTTGACGTTGACTCCTGGCACATCATCAGTGCAACATAGGAAGCGTCAGAAGAAAAATAAGTCTCTCATTGCTGATTGGTGATTTTACTTGCAGGGAGAATGAGGTCATGAACATTAAAGCAATATTTGACATTGTCAAATCACTTGATATTGTTTGAAATAGAACATTTTAAATGAAATGTTCTTTGTCATTCAATATCATAATGTCATCAAATTCGAAACCAATTTAATTGTTGCCTTTCACAACAGCTGTTTAGTAGCACAAGTCTTTTTACTTATTCAATTCATTGTATAATCCCTCTCCTTTTATCAAACAGAATTAAGTTGAACAGTGAAAAATGTCAAAACAATTGGCAGGTAATCTCTCTCTGTTGCCTGCTGGCTGTCACGGTATTGCTGCGGCAGCGTTTTAATTCACCGGCATCTCTCCCATCAGTCTTTAACACCACCCACTCTGAGTCTCCTCTGAAGTAAATAAATGAGTGCGTGAGGGGGGGAGATAAACACACATTAAATGTTTAACTGTCTCACATTTGCCATCTATTTACCCCTCTTAATTAAACAGACAAGGCTTAGCCCTGGCACTCCAATGTATCCACACGCACACGTACACACACACACACACACACGCACACGTACACACACACACACACACACGTACACACACACACACACACACACACCTCTTTAGTACTGGAGCCTGAGCACAAACACTGAGTTACTGATGACTCATTTAGTTATTCATATTTATTTTACTCTGCCCTTCTAGGTTAGTCGAGGAATGGAGGCAGAACCTGAAACCTTGTACCTCTTGTGTTTACAGTGGGGCTTGTTGAAATCCATTTCCCGGCTGTTCTAGTAGTGGAATGGAGAGAGCAGATAGGACTTCTTCTGAGTGGGTCAGACTCTGTTTTTTGTGTTAGGTTCATTAAAGTAGCCCCTGTAGAGGGTTTGCCCGGAAAAGATGGTGTTCCGTGGGCTTGTCTGGATTTGTTTATTACTCAGTATGTAATTGTGATTTAGTGTGAACTGAAAACATTAACTACTACCTCCACCCAGTGGCACAAAAGGAGAAACAAATCCCAGGTATGATTGGCAGTGTGCAGTATCTAATGTGGGTGTGAAGACTTGCCTTGGGCGGGGGGAGAAGGAGGGGGGGTTTTACCACACAATAGCATTGCTAGATTTAGCATTCTGCATTGTTCCTCTTATCCTTACACTATTTCATACTGTAAACTCGGTCAGGAGACTCCCCTCATTATCAGCAGTCAATTGTAATGGTGACGTCTTTAGAAGCGGCAGCAGAGCCGACGTGAATGTGACTTTTTATGCATCGTAGCACGCAGTCAAACTGTGTGTGTGTGTGTGTGTGTGTGTGTGTGTGTGTGTGTGTGTGTGTGTGTGTGTGTGTGTGTGTGTGTGTGTGTGTATTTTCATGCGAGTGTTTGTGTGAATCAGCAGGGAGATCTGCACCACTGTAAAAGCTACTGTATTTCTCCATGTTAATCATTCCCTTAAATCTGCTGCAATTAACAGTATGTGTGGTTGTACAGTAGTGGTGTGCCAGGTTTCCAGGCTGCCGGAGAGAAATAGAGAGAAAGAGAGAGCCGGTAGTAAAGCCCGGGCCTCGGGTGAGTGGGAGAGAGAAGAGTAGAGGAGAGAGGAGACGAATTGGGGGTTCCTCAGAAGCCCCTTCTCCAGATCCGAGGCGGGATCAAAGCGGCTTGTTTTATGTGGCTGGTGCGAGACTTTGAAGTCCCCGAGTCACCTACAGCACTCACTTCATCAAGTTCACTAGTGTCTTAATAGCAGATCAATAAGTTTCAAAGTCGGAGAGTTAATTTGATACTAGTGCTGATGTGATCACGCTGGGCCACAGAGCTGCTCTCCTCTCCTTCACCTAGATTGGACCTGTTTTAGACTCTCAACATGCATTAAGATGTGGAGGGGTTCTCTGATAACTGTTTGCTCTTAAACACAGAGTCCGGTGAACACATAATTAATTGGGTTGTGTGTCGGTGTCAATTACAACATTATCCAATAAGAATTATATTTGTGTAGTGTCTAATTTTGTTGTTGTTGTTATTATTATTATTATTTATATTATTCATAGACATAAACATGTATATCGATGTAAAATTACAAAATACTGTACATCTATGAGAAACACTCAATTATGTTGTAAAATTCAGCATATATTAAACTATTACTGCAATGTTTGGAAAATATTCTCCCATGTTAAAGTATAACTCTAAATATAGCAGTAGATTAAAACAAATATTGACTATGTTCAATTTATTTTTAAAGCAATATCAAAATATGATATTTCACACTAACCATAAGTGAGGTAAAATATAATACATCTCTTATAAAAATGACAGCTATATACTATACTTATCTAAAAATAAAAACACTCAATACAAATCCCGGCGACGGCTTTTTGAGTCGCGGAAAAATGTAGACATGGAGCTGTTGGTCCTAAACTGCTTTCTTCATTTGATAAAAGACACTACCATCTGTATTTTGGGGCGGTAGTGCTGGTGGGCTGTTGGGGTCGGATCGGCACCTTGAGAACAAAAGCCCAATTTAGAATGTTCATCTAAGGGTTGCTAATGGTATTAAATGTCCGGCGGGGTGGTCGGCAGGGGCCCGACACTCCAAGGTGCGCCCAAAGCTTGACCCCCAAACTGCACCAATTCACCGGGCCGGTGGCATTAGTGCTCCACATCTGCCATTTTTTGTACACCCCCCTCAGCACCATTTTACTATATTTCATAGTAGTATTTTCTAGAGAAAATATAGAAAGTATTAACGTGCCCAAAAAAAAGCTTCAGACTTTGGTCACCCCCCTGACCGATAACTGGAAAATGAAAGCAGCGAAAGCACGTCACAGAATGGTAAAAATCGTTTTTATCAAACGAGTTCGCTTTCTGTTTGTTCAAAATCTTACGCCTCATGACTGAGAAGACAAAATAATTTTTTTGCAGAATATATATATTTTTAAATATGTTGGATTAACAGTAGGACTGAACTAAATGGCATGTTACCCGGCTAAGTTCTCAGCGAGGCAGGTGAAGGTAAGAATGCTGGTGATTAAGGCGCTATTTGTTTAAAACACATTTTTATTACGACTTGGTATTATTCTGGCCAGTCTCGATCAGAAAATATGTGATTATTCAGACGTGTTGTTTGATGTACATCCCAGATTGTACGTAGTGCATTTGAGACTGGTAGGAAAAGGTTCTCTGGTTTGAACTGTAAGCGGGTGGTTCTGATGGTTTAGGGAAAGGGTTTCCCGGTTAATGTTGAAATGTTGGTAGCGGGTGGTGGTAAAGGCTGCATGTGTGGTCCATGGCAATCGGCACTGTGTCAGGCTCCGCGTAGAGCGCTGGAGGTCCAGGTTTTTGATTAATGTTTCATGGCAAATTTGTGCAGGGATTATTTACTATTCCGCGTCTGCAGCGCATTCCTCTTCATTCCAACTCATGTTAAAAATCACCCAGGAGAAAGTGTTCCATGAGGATGGGAGCAATGTCCCTCATAATTCAGGTTCTATCAAAAGGACAAAAAAAGATCATAATTTTGGAATGTTGTCACAGTAAATATTTGTAATTTGTGGTTTCTGTCCTTTCAGTAAAAACTGTAAAAATCATTAGTCAGAATATTTATATTTTTCTGATGTTCCTCCAGCTCACGCACAATGAAATCGTGATTCATTAAAAGTGTATTAATCTTGTCTCCAGGGAGGCACCTTAAGATGAGGAGTCTTTTTCTTTAAATTGTTGGAGTAGAAAAAAATCTCCCAGATTTGGTCCCTGTCAGTCAGAAATAATTGTGTGCTTAATCTTGTCCCTGATGGATGACTTGGAGTTCAGCAATGGGCCAGGTCCAATGACAAATACAATATTAATATTCATTAACTGCTTTGACAATGCTAATTTTGAAGCAGTAGTAAAGGGCCTTCCAAAGTTAGCGGCCAAAGCATCAGAGCTGCACAAGGTGGCAAGATAATTTACTGGTTTACTGAGCTGAATGCTTTTAAAGTCTAAGGAAGGGGAAAAAAGCTGGTTACCACAAACAAAATACAAGGGAAAAGTTCAGACACGTTGGAAACCAGGACTGCGGAAGTAATACGATCAAGAGACGGCTACAAAAATTTGACACCTCCGATGCCGCATCTTTGAGCTAATATTTTTTTTTTAAACAAATTTAAATTTGAAACCAAAAAAAATATCATAACATGGTAAGTCAGCACATTCTCGTTTTTGTTTAATCTTTTTGATCTTTTCAATTATCGCCATTTGAAGATCAATAGTCATTTTTTTCTGCTATGGTTGAAAGGCTCACAGCGGTGGTACGGTGGATGGTCTGAACACGGCTTTAAGAGTGGGCTTCCTCTCTTCAAGCCACCAGTTGGCCGGGCTTCATTTCCTTTTGCCAGTTTGCTAGGAACCCTACCGGCTTGTTTCGATGTATTAGTATTTTTGTTATTGTTAACTGCTGTTGTTAGCTTGTCTTCTGGCTTTGTTTGACTTTGGAGTCGGGGCTCGTTTTTCTTCTCGGTTGTCTTTAGAGATTACAGGGAGACAGTAGAGGTTGCAAAGCTGTAACAGTGCGACAGGTCTTTTGTTAATAAATGTCTGGTTGGTCTTTTGGTGTCGTTGTATTTCTCGGGGTCCCTTCGTGAAAATCTGGGGCTATCGGCAGGCAGGACCGGCGGCAACGTGGCCACAACACCACACACCCGCTGCCCGATCGGATTACTTTCGTTGGCTTTTTTGTTGTTGTTGTTGTTGTTGCCTTGTGTTGTTTTTTATTTTGCGTTTTATTTCGTCCGACTCCTATTGAATGGAGCGTGGATAGCGTTGGGGATTAATGACATGACGAGGGACACTCCACTGCTTGAGTTTAGCCAAGTTAGGGCAACTCCTATAGAAAAGTCGACTATCTTTATGTCTGCCAAGCCGCCGAAGGAAAGCCTCTCTCTCTCCCTATCTCTAACTTCTTTCTCTCACTTCTTTTTATTGTTCTTGCAACTTATCATGGAAAGAGAGATGGACACGAAAGAGCTTATTAGGGGGGGATATGAAGATGGGCCAGGGGGAGAGAGGGACTCCTGGTCAGATGCGGAGGAGAGCAAAGCTGCCTGAGTGAGTGTGTGTGTGTGTCTGAATGAGGGGGCTGAGTGTTTGCAGCCCGGTTTGGGGCGCTTGCTCTCCTCTGTCGGACATGGATGCGCTTGCCATCGCTGGCTGGTGTTCCACCGTTCATTTTTCCCTCTTCTTTGGGCTGGTGTGTTATTGACTCAGCCGATCGGGCGTTTGGTTAGCGAGGGGCTGTCGTAGATGGGGTGCTGCCCCCCAGTGGATTAGGGGATGACATGGTGATGGGCGTCTTGTTGTAGTCTGTGCACTGCCATGAGCGCCAGCATGCTTGTTTTAACCAGGAACCGAGCAGCATCCCAAATACAGCTCTTTTAAATGGTAAGACTTCAACATTATTTATTACCTCCTGTGCTTTCTTTGTTCAACTAATGTGAGCGTACTTTAAATCTGGCTTTAAATATAATTATTTTATTGGAGTTTGTTGACATTATTGTGTGTCTTCCATTTGGCAATTTATAATCGTTTAGTTGCTAAGTGACAGGTTGAAAGGAAGTGTTTGATTGCTTTGTCTGACAGTCTGACAGGGTTTTTTCTCAGGCAACACTAATCTTAAATTATATATATTATTTTGTCAAAATAATCATATTGATATTGATATTAAATCATAACAATTATGATTAAGGTAATGAAAACAGTGAAGTGCTCCGTACTACTTTTAATTACTAAATATCATGTCTTTTTTCTTCAGTTTCTTCTAATGCATTTTTCTATATATATTTTTTTCTATCAATTTTGATAGTTATTGTTCTCAAATAATTTTGCTTTAAAAAAAATTTTTTTTAAATTTTAAATAATGAAACTCAATTTCTATTATCAGTACATTTTCTATGAAATCAATTATCATGGTATGTAGATTAGGAGCATCTCTTGGAGTTTATGCCAGTAATTTTCATTTAGTGACCAGTCTTATATTCCTCAAAGTTAAGTCCAAATGAGTGGGATTTGTAACGGTCTCTGTCCATTGCTGTCTATTCCGGTGTTCTGTCTTTCTACAGACTTTCCTCTCGGTCATTTCTTTTCTTGCACACTTTTTAGTCTAGTGCGAACGCCGGAGACAGTGGAGGGGGATGGAGGGTCTTTTTATTTCTCTCTTTTTTCAGAGTCGTCTCTCCTGTTGGTCGCACTGTTGCCATTGTGGCCCGGCGGATCGGGAGCTGTCCATCATTTGCGGGCGAACTGGCAGTTTACTTAAGAAAGTGCACATGGGACAAAGGAGGTCGCGGGAGTGTGAATGGAGGGAGGGAGGGCAATTAGCCACCACGTTGTGAGGGGCTCATTTACTTGTCAAGCCGGAGCCTCGTTGCTTTTGTGGGAGCCGTGTAAAGGACATTCCCAGTGCTTTGTTTTGGCATTAAGGGCCTCGGGACTGCCTGGCGAAGGCCAGAGAAGAGCAGGGCAAAAAAAGAGAGAGAAAGAAAGTGAAAAAACATATTGAAATAAAATAGTTGGATAAAAGCCATGCGGTAGGTTTTTGTTGTTTCCGTTGTTGTCTTATTGTTGCACAGATATTGAAATATACCGGACCACCTTTTCAGTTGGCCCTATATTTAAAATATTTTTTTAGATTCATTATCACTCGGTAAAATTAAGTGACAATGTGTTTGGAATATACCGTCGGCCAATTCCACCTTTTTTTTGTCACTAAGTAATATTGCAATGATATAATTATAAATTTATTAGAAACCAACCGTTTATATTTAAAATAAAATATCTAATTAAACCTTGGTGAAGCAGGTTGTAGTGCAAATGAGTTAATTCACCCTGCGTGTTAATTGGTTTCTACGTCTCCTAGGTATGCTTGCCCTGGTCAAACGCCCTGGATGTGCTAAGAGTCTGCTAAGAGATGGGGACAGGAGCATGGTTGTGGGGCCCGAATATTCAGAGGAAATGATCTCAAGATAATAATGTTTAAGAGAGGGAGTACAGTGAGAGCAGTAGGGGGTGTGGAGGCTTTAGGCCTTGCCTGGTTGATCTCCTCACACGGAGAAGTCAGAAAGAGTTAACAGTGGAATCGTCCACTATTGTTGGACAGGACAAAACAGAAAGAAAACCCCATGCAGATGTCACGTCCGTGTCAAAGGGAAGACAAATACCTTTCTTTCTCGTATTCTCCTTCCCCCCTGGAAAGTGGGGTTGGACAGGGGACTGTCAGTATCACACGGATAAGTGACTGTTGGCCACACTTTGCTGAGCCTACCCTCCCTTTGTGGATGTTGTCGTGTCTTGTTCTTTTTTTGTCCCCGTCTCTCCTCTTTGTCTTTTTCCTCTTGCCTTGCTGGCTTTACCTTGTTGTAGCCAAAGCTTTTCAAGCCGCCAGTTCGACTCTGGGCATCCTGGAGGGACTGCAGAGCCCACACACACATACACACCCATATATACACACACACACACATATACACAGATACAAGCGTGCAATCTGGGAGTTGAGTAATAACATGATTTTGTTGTTTATATTTTTTCTTGTTTGTTGCTTGTGGGAACACTTCTCTGCACAGACGGGAAGCAGCACTTGATATTTCTTCTCTCGCCTCGGTATGTGTTCTCGCTTTCATTTCTTGTGACCGGCACAAACTTTCCTGAGAGAGGAGGCTGCGAAGGGCTGCTGAGAGTGGTGGAGGAAGCTGAGGATTCCTCGGGCTGTTTTAGGGGAGGTACGGGGGGGGGGGGGGGGGCAGGCCACTAGGCCCCAGACCCTGAGCCCCATCCATGGATCTTCAGAGACATACGCCTGTGGTACCTTCAGTCACAAAACCCCTTGAACAATAGACCCGTCGTGTGGCGATGAGGATGCCTCAGTTTGAGGGACACGCACATGCCCAGCTGCACACACTCCAGTACTTTGGGGGATGAAGAACCGAGGTCTAAGAAAAGACGAAGAAGACGAAGTAGAGGAGGAAAAAGTGGGCGAAGAAGAAAGGGAAGGCCGTGGTAAGGGAGGAGAAGTGGGAGGCAGGTGAAAGGAGAGCGAGGGGTCATGTACCCGCGGGATGGCGTTTTAGCGGGGCCGGAGGAGAGGTGCTCCAGAGGAGGAGTCCTCGCCCCCGGGCTCCCCCTCCTCCAGCAGATTGGCTGCTGGCATCTCAATCTCAGTGGCTGGGTGAGTAACGCACACTCCCCTGCCTCTCTCTGTCTCTCTTCATCTCCCTTTCTCTCAATTCCTGTGCTCCACACTTTTTGTTTCCGTTGAACTTTGAGGATCAGATGATGGTTGGTGTGATTAAGGGGGGCCCAGGGGGTATTCCCCCCACTGAAAGTGCAAGCTGGTGGTCATCTGCTTTAAAGTGGCTTTAAAGAGCGCTTTTTCCTTTCAAATATTATAACTCTTAACCTTCTTTATTTTTGGTGTCTGTGTGTGTGTTTATGTGCGGGGAGTCGGTTCTTGATCTTGATGTGTGTATGGGAGGTGTGTGTGGGGATATGTTAATGAGCAGTGTACATTTACTGAAACAGTCCAAAAAACCGGAAGTAGCAGCATTGGAAATATTTGTGCTTTTTGCCATTTTGTTTTTAAATCTATAAACAGTTATTTACTAACACATTTACATTTAAATTGTTATTTCAATATTGCATGGTTATTCCTCAAAATATCATATCTTGTTATCCAGCTGAATAATATTTCCTAGACAAATAATTACATGATTATGCTCACGTCTAACCATGAAATGTTAAATATAATTGAAATAACCCACAAATTATCATATTCCTCAGTTCATTTTGCAGTCTAATTCAAAATTATAATTGGCTCTTTCAACTGAAAATGTGAGGCGCTGATTGCCTTTCAAAAGATGACAGAACTCGTGTAGCTCTTGTACTGCTTCGAGACACCTCTTCAACTCAGGTAGGAAAGCTCAAGAGATGTTTACATTTTAACGGGAAAGCATAAACACACACAGCATTCATGTTGCTCTTGTATAAACCTCAAAAATTGAAGACATTCAAATCAATGTCAGACAATTATTTTTCAAAATCACATTGACAAAGTTTTGTGTAAGATATATTGTGGAATGTAAATTTGACAAATGAAAGACTTCGGTATGAAAGATTGAATGAAGAGAGATGGAGAATGAGAGCAAAGGCTTTTTGCCCAGATAACATTTTTGTTCGGTTTTGTGATCAGCAGCATGCAGCAAAGTGAATAGATTAAGTTTTAAATATACTGACTTGGTCTCTGGAGCAAGATGCTCTGGGCTGGGCTGCTTTCCCCACTTTCTGGAATAGCATTTCTGATCGCCTGGCGCCTTCCTAAATTCTTTAATTTTTTCCCAACGCAGCACTGAGATCCTTTAATGTTACTGACAGATACTATTTTAGTGCAAACACGACTGTGAAGGTTGGTTTCACGTGTAAACAAAAGTATGTATTTAATGCTGTAGAAATTTTCCAGTTTTGACTACAATATGGTGATCTAATTGATTGTTTTTACTGCTAACAGTGAGAGGGAAAATGTAGTTACTGGAAACAGAGGTGGGAAATGTGCATCACTTGGAGATTAGAATATTTTTGCCTGGGGCACTCTGAGGAAGGGAAGGGGCATTCTGAGGAAGGGGAAGGGGCACTCTGAGGAAGGGGAGGGGCTCTCTGAGGAAGGGGAAGGGGCACTCTTAGGAAGGGGAAGGGGCACTCTGAGGAAGGGGAAGGGGCACTCTTAGGAAGGGGAAGGGGCACTCTTAGGAAGGGGAAGGGGCACTCTGAGGAAGGGGAAGGGGCACTCTTAGGAAGGGGAAGGGGCACTCTTAGGAAGGGGAAGGGGCACTCTTAGGAAGGGGAAGGGGCACTCTGAGGAAGGGGAAGGGGCACTCTGAGGAAGGGGAAGGGGCACTCTGAGGAAGGGGAAGGGGCACTCTGAGGAAGGGGAAAGGGCACTCTGAGGAAGGGGAAGGGGCACTCTGAGGAAGGGGAAGGGGCACTCTAAGGAAGGGGAAGGGGCACTCTGAGGAAGGGGAAGGGGCACTCTGAGGAAGGGGAAGGGGCACTCTGAGGAAGGGAAGGGGCACTCTGAGGAAGGGGAAGGGGCACTCTGAGGAAGGGGAAGGGGCACTCTGAGGAAGGGGAGGGGCACTCTGAGGAAGGGGAAGGGGCACTCTTAGGAAGGGGAAGGGGCACTCTTAGGAAGGGGAAGGGGCACTCTGAGGAAGGGGAAGGGGCACTCTGAGGAAGGGGAAGGGGAACTCTGAGGAAGGGGAAGGGGCACTCTGAGGAAGGGGAAGGGGCACTCTGAGGAAGGGGAAGGGGCACTCTAAGGAAGGGGAAGGGGCACTCTGAGGAAGGGGAAGGGGCACTCTGAGGAAGGGGAAGGGGCACTCTGAGGAAGGGGAAGGGGCACTCTAAGGAAGGGGAAGGGGCACTCTGAGGAAGGGGAAGGGGCACTCTGAGGAAGGGGAAGGGGCACTCTGAGGAAGGGAAGGGGCACTCTTAGAAAGGGGAAGGGGAACTCTGAGGAAGGGGAGGGGCACTCTTAGGAAGGGGAAGGGGCACTCTGAGGAAGGGGAGGGGCACTCTTAGGAAGGGGAAGGGGCACTCTGAGGAAGGGGAGGGGCACTCTTAGGAAGGGAAGGGGCACTCTGAGGAAGGGGAGGGGCACTCTTAGGAAGGGGAAGGGGAACTCTGAGGAAGGGGAGGGGCACTCTGAGGAAGGGGAAGGGGCACTCTTAGAAAGGGGAAGGGGCACTCTGAGGAAGGGGAGGGGCACTCTGAGGAAGGGGAAGGGGCACTCTGAGGAAGGGAAGGGGCACTCTGAGGAAGGGGAAGGGGCACTCTTAGGAAGGGGAAGGGGCACTCTTAGGAAGGGAAGGGGCACTCTGAGGAAGGGGAAGGGGCACTCTGAGGAAGGGGAGGGGCACTCTTAGGAAGGGGAAGGGGAACTCTGAGGAAGGGGAGGGGCACTCTGAGGAAAACTTGAATGTTTTATGAAAATAGATCCTATCCTGCCAATAACAGTTACTGTGGACAATAATTTCATGTTGCCATGGTAATGACATCAGTTTGTGTGTTGCTTTTTTGCGCTTATCAAAGTCCACAGACACACACACTCCAATCATTCCCTCTTTCTCTTTCCATCCCTACCTCCCACTCCCCTTGTACAGTTTGTGTTTTCTGCAAACTGGCACGTTTTGGGAGCGGTTCAGGGCCTTGGCAGCCACTTCTGTTTGCTCTGGAATTTGTGGGCCTGTGAGTACCCCTATCCATCACTACGCTGTCGGCCCCCCCAACTTCCCCTCCCCGGCTCATCCCCACTACAGCTCATTACAGCCCGCAAGCCATTGTGACAACTCATCATATCATGACACAAAGGACGGAGAGACGCGCTAGGCCCCCCAGGGGCCACAAGGTCGCCACCTTCACATTTAGTCTTCAAATTGCCCTGCAAGGTGCCACCAAGCGGATATGCAAGGCCAACAGCTTTTCCCTGTCCTTTTTTTCTCTCTCCAGGGCCCCTCTCTCTCTTTCTCTCTGTCCTCCTCCTGTCCCTTTCCTTCTGTCTCTCACAGGGCATCCTCTTGTAACTGTCATTCCCACATATCTGTGGTGAAGTCCCCGGTAGGCCGTCATTGTAAATAAGAATTTGTTCTTAACTGACTTGCCTAGTTAAATAAAGGTTAAATAAATAAAAATGTTTTTTTTTTAAATAAAAAAGAGCGTGTTGTAAGAGTAAAAAAAAAAGACAGTTTGATTAGCCTAGTTTCCTCTTATTTATTTAAGGAAGTTTGTAACTAGACTAATTGATAAGCAATACATCATTAAAACATAGTTACTGACTCTAACATACCATTTGAACGTCAAATACCACTTGATATCTTCAGATCCAAAACCATGGTCAGTTGAACCATAGAGCACAAGGCAGTATGAGAGAAAGAGGGTACCTAACCAACTCTGTCAAGTTGTGTCCGCCCTACATCAGCCCCAGTGCGTGAGTGGCTGATGGGAAAGCCTTGGGGTCAGGGGGCCGGACAACGATGCTGAGTGAGTGTGACACTGCCTCTCCGTGGCAACCAGAGAGCCTGCACACAAACACACAGGCCCTCTCTCCGTCCACACAGCCCAGACACTAGTGAGGTCACCACCAGGGGTCAAAACCCTGAGCCCTGCGGCTGTCACTCGCACCGATGGTGTTCAGCGTACAGACGCGTACGCTCACGTCGACACGCACGCTCTCACACACACTCACGCAAACCTTTCTCGAGGGAAAACATAGCTCTTTCTTGGCAGTGTGAATCATTTTTGTATTTTCTATATTTTAATAAAGTAGTGTTTGTGTGTGTGTGCAAGTACTGCAGGTCTTCTGGAAAGAGCTTAGCCATTCAGCGGTTGGAATTGCTGCAGGACACTTTGGTTCAAAATGAACATCAAGGAACAGCAGTGCATACAAAGTCAGAGGTGTGTGTGTGTGTGTGTGTGTGTGTGTGTGTGTGTGTGTGTGTGTGTGTGTGTGTGTGTGTGTGTGTGTGTGTGTGTGTGTGTGTGTGTGTGTGTGTGTGTGTGTGTGTGTGTGTGTGTGTGTGTGTGTGTGTGTGTACGCACTGTACTCAGCAGCTCTCTCATGACTGGTCTCCTGATATATTTCTGTCTATTGTAATGCAGGAAGTGGTGAGATTGATTGAAACAGAAGGGCCAGGAAGTCAGCTTTGCTCCTGCCTTTGTAGAGAAACAGAGAAAATACTCCCACCTAGTTCCTTTGCGTAGTGTGCGTGCTTTGCATAATGCTCCGCTTGTTTTGCGGAGCTGTGTTGTGATTCCGTCAGCGCCTGTTGTCCGAGGGTGTAAAAAGCAGACGCTTCACCGAGGTCTGGCTTACACAGGTAGAGCAGGGCTTGGATTCACTTGAATGGAAGAGGTGTGTGTGTACAGTGTACAGTGTAGGCTGTATTTTATTTTCTAGAAGCAAAAATGTATTGTTGATCGAAGGCATATGGTGTGCACCTGCAAAAAAGGCCTGAACTTCAGGTTTTATTGGTCTCACAGCAGTAAAACAAAACAAATAATCCTGCTTCTCTCCACGGATGATCCGCTAGAGCTCTGGGAATGTGTTACAGTCCAGATGGGCTCTGCACTGTAGGTGTTGGAATCTGGGATGGCCCACCTGCTCTCTGTGTGAGTGTGCAGAAGCTCAACTCATGAGCTTGTCAGGGAACTCTGGACTCTAGGTCACGTAGAGGTGTGTGAGTCGACTTGACCCAAATGGAAGTGGCAGAGAATCGCTGGCGCACACCTCTTGCTGCACACCTACTGCAAGCATATCACTGAGAGTTGTTTTAGAATAACTGCACGGCGAAACAATCATTAGAAAGAATTCAGAATGCATTTATTCTTTAGACTTGATACAGCCAAGCTTTCTCTGTAAGGCAGCACACCTCTGTTGCTTCTGCATTATTCTCTCTGTGTGTGACATTACTCCTCCCTTTTCCCTGCTCCCTTCCTGGGGGGGTTGTGATCCTCCCCTCAGTGAGACAGAGAGAGGCTGGCCGCTACAGTAGCCAAACAGCAGCAGTGTCCGCGTGGACCCAGAAGCCACATAAACTGGAGCGCTTGTCTTGGCTATTATTTACCTGGCTCTGCTCGGGGCTTCTGAAATGGAGGCCTGTTAGCCTCTGAAGTGACTGTGATGTAAATCGGTTGTCTCTCTCTCTCTCTCTTTCTCTCTCTCTTTCTTTTCCTCTTTTGCTGTCTGTCTCTCCTTCATTCTCTCACCCTCTCGCTCACTCTCTTTCTCTCGTCTCCTTCGCTGTCTCTCTCCCTTCCTCCCTCTCTCTCTCTCTCTCTCTCTGTCTCTCCATCCATCCATCCATCTCTCTCTCCATCCCTCTCTCCCTCTCTCTCAATGGAGACTCAGTGGATGGGCATTTTAAACTGTCTCTGAAAGGAGACTCAGTGGATGGGCATTTTAAACTGTCTCTGAAAGGAGACTCAGTGGATGGGCATTTTAAACTCTCTCTCAATGGAGACTCAGTGGATGGGCATTTTAAACTGTCTCTCAATGGAGACTCAGTGGATGGGCATTTTAAACTGTCTCTCAATGGAGACTCAGTGGATGGGCATTTAAACTCTCTCTCAATGGAGACTCAGTGGATGGGCATTTTAAACTGTCTCTCAATGGAGACTCAGTGGATGGGCATTTTAAACTGTCTCTCAATGGAGACTCAGTGGATGGGCATTTTAAACTGTCTCTCAATGGAGAGGGCCCTGGACAAAATAACTCATTTAAATGGCCACTAAAGCCTTTCGGCACAGGGAGAATTGACAACATTCTTTCACATCATTACTGAGGGGGGTAGAGGAGGAGGGGAAAGGGGTTAGGAGGAGAGAAGGCCGTTTGGGGTAACCAGTGCGCTGCTCAATGGCTACCTTCGTCAGCAGTGTTTGGCAGCTGTCATCTCCCTCAATATTTATTGAACCCTCCATTCTAGATTTCTAGATAGGGGGACTGTGGGGGAGAAACATGTTGATTTGTGTCTTGTGTTCATTTTAACGAGGCGTGTACCTCCACCCCCCCTCTCTCTCTCTCTCTCTCTCTCTCTCTCTCCTTTCTCTCCTTTCTCTCTCTCCAGTCTTTTGAGCTCAGGGCTGAATGAGTCCCCAGAGTCTCTCCATGTCTCCCAGTAGTCCTACTGGGTTCATTAATCTTTCATTGGGACCATGGCAGTGGGGAATGATCCCTCCCTCCCTCTCCCCTCTCCCCTCTACCCCTCTCCTCCCCTCTCCTCTCTACCCCTCTCACAGCCCCACTGAAGGGGGAGGTCTGGAAGGGTACTTTACCCACTCCAGCCTGGTACAGTCCAGACCAACCCCTTTTGCCACCCACCCTGGGTATGGAACATTGTAGGGTCAATTGGTCTGGTAGTCAGTCACATAGAATAGGCCATTTATTTCATACAGTGCTCACAGTAAGCTCAGCCAGAGTATGGAGATGATGATGGCTTTTCAGCATTAAGCTCTGCACACATGTGTCTTGCCTAGGGCCCTCAGCTTTGCATTTGTATAGTTAAATGGGCATAGAGTCCATGTATTATCCCTCCCTCTCCCCCTTAAATGCATTTCAAAGTCTGTTGGAAAATTGCCATAGCCAGGCTTTGGGTTGGTGTCTCACCATGGTTAGGGTAGCTAATGAGTGTTTGGACTGTTAGACTGGAATATTACCCACACCCCCGTTGCACCTTCATACTCCCTCCCTCTCTATACACACACACACACACACACACACACACACACACACACACACACACACACACACACACACACACACACACACACACACACACACACACACACACACACAACCCAGCTAGCTCCCTGTCTCCTTCTCCCCAGCACACATCAGCCATGTTATCGTAAGCCTGATTAGTGATGCCTCTTTGACTGCCTAGGGACGGAATAGAATATCGGTTGAAGAGCAAGACCAGCTCACCGCTAGTGGTTTGTACCAGAACACTAATCTGGTTAGTGTGTGTGTGTGTGTGTGTGTGCCTGGAGAAAAGGGGGCTAAGCTCTGGTTATCATGGGGCCCATAGCGGAGAACCCCTCAGCTTAACTATCATCTTTTGGTAATTGAAAAAGGGGCCTGCGTCATTTAGTGGTACAAAGAGCAGATTACATAGCTAAAACTCATTTGGCAAATATGTAGAAATTGATTTATTACAACGTCCCCCTATCCCCTTTACCTCCCCTCCTCCTCTACCCCCCAAAACCAGGCACTGGGGGAGACAGAGAGAGGGGGGGTAGAGATCAGAAGGAGGAGAGGGAATCAGTGGGATAAACCACTAAAGGAGAGTGGGGGGATTGGATGGTGGAGTGTTGCTGTCTGCTGTTACAATGGCTGTGGATTTTACACGTGTTTGGTTGAAGCCCCCTTGTCATGCAGCCTCAATCCAAATTTAAAATGGCAGCCCTGCGTCTGAGATGGCATTACTGAGTGTCACCGCAGAAGTGTTGTTAATTACAAACCACACTATTTTCACTCGGCTCTGGCGGTTTGGCACTCCGAGGGGGTCGATCATTTGATAGCTCTCGTTTTTCAACAGCTTTCTGAGCCATGTTAGAATTCTCCTGTAGGAGCCTGCAATCTCTACCCCAAATATTAACATGCACTTCTCCTCTCTCTCTCTCGCTCTCTCTCTCTCTCTCTCTCTCTCTCTCTCTCTCTCTCTCTCTCTCTCTCTCTCTCTCGCTCTCTCTCTCTCTCTCTCTCTCTCTCTCTCTCTCTCTCTCTCTCTCTCTCTCTCTCTCTCTCTCTCTCTCTCTCTCTCTCTGCTCTCTCTCTCTCTCTCTCTCTCTCTCTCTCTCTCTCTCTCTCTCTCTCTCTCTCTCTCTCTCTCTCTCTCGCTCTCTCTCTCTCTCTCTCTCGCTCTCTCTCTCTCGCTCTCTAGTCTAATAAGGTCCCAGTGGTACAGCACCCTCACCACGTGCACCCGCTCACGCCTCTGATCACCTACAGCAATGAACACTTCACACCGGGCAACCCCCCTCCGCACCTACAGGGAGATGTGGACCCCAAAACAGGTAAGACAGACTACACTACACTACACTACACTGAGGCCCAGTTGCGAAATGGTTAACATGGTTTGCAAATGATTAACTCTCCAGCCACTCAGTCCTCAAATCCAAACAGTGATATTCTAGTTATTACCAGTTATTAACAGTTATTACCATACATACCTTCAACAGAACAAAGAATTGTCATTGTTGTCCACATATAAATGTCCACACTGTTCATTTATGCAGCCACCACCTCATTGTATTTATGGAAGATATAGCCCTCACAAAGTACAGCTTTGCAGGGCCTGCGTTCTTTGACAGTGGATTTCCACCGTGGATCACAGGGCAGGTGGCGCTGAAACTTCGGATGCCAATCAGTTTCAGTGGAGGGGAAGGAGGTGGGCGTGGGGACCGATGGGTGGCGCGAGCATGGGTCAGGGAGCGTATAGAAAAGCTGAACTTTATGCAAGTACTCCGCAACATCGCAGCGCTATTGACCAATCGAAGCTCACGATAGATTCCAGCCCCCTTCTGGATTGACTGTTAATACCTAGCACTACCTAGCCTGCTAGCACCCACATGAGGGCGAAGCTAGTGTGTCGATCCAAGTTATCGTGTTACGTGGAAATCCCCGCTGACCAGGTCTGAGATATTTGAGGGCAGACAACAGTCAGGGCTACTCAGAGAGAGACAGAGAGCTTCTCTCTCCTTCATGGCCTGTGCTATTGTGTCTCTGGACCTGCAGAAGTAAGCCTGTTGACCCCAGTCCCTTGAGCGTCTCTGCACACATGCTCTGGCAGGTAGGGGAGGGTCACTGCTTCCTCTCTCTGTTCTGACACTACAGGAGGAGGTAGGTGTGTGGAACCTCACACGGCTGAATGCCCCTCTCCTACATACCCCCCCCCCCCCCCCCCCCCCATCTGACTTGTCCACCTGCAATAAACATTATGACCTAATAGGGTAACTTACTTTCAGTATGTTGTACAGTGGTAAGCATTGCTTTGAAAGGTGTCTGGTTGTTTTGTTAGGGTTTTGGGGTCATAATGGTCTCTTATTACGATTGTCCTCACAAAGGAGCAATAATAACGACCCCACGGCTGTTTAATGTGCCAGTTAATGGCCTTGCTTAATTGAGCTTAGTGTTTAATTAATTAACCAGCTATATTAAGGCCTCAGCACTGGATAGCAATGGAGAGCAACATTCAGAACGCTTTCCTCTGAGTAGTGTGTCAGTCAGAGCCATTATGTCTACAGAACTAGGTCCTACAGCAACATTTTTGGAACCCTTCTCAGCATCAAATGCATAATTAACGATCTATAACTTGTGATTCATTTTTTTTTTTATCCTAATTGTTCACAATTAGTTTGCCGTCAGATTAAGAGACCAGTGAGAGTTTTTCTATTTTTTGGATGCACAAAGGATTCTTTAGGTACCTGTCACTGAACTGAACGTCTGCTTTCCACATACCCGGCTCTGCCTTGTTGCTTTGGGTGTGACACACACCGGCAACATACAGGCTGTGGATGGATTCATGCGGCCAGGTTCAATTTCTGCAGAACTCTTTATCTGGGTCCACTGTGGCCATATCGGCACCTGCCAAAAACTGCTGCACCGACACGCAGGCCAGGCAGGCCCACTGTGAAAGAATGCACCGGAGACAATCAAAGTTCCTCTGCTATGCTGTCTGCCAGTGGAATTCAAACACTTCCTTGACGCGTTTTAACGCTCAACACTGGAAAAATGGAAAAGCCATTATTTCTTTGCTTTCTCTATTTCTCCTTTTTTGGTCTTGAGGAATTTTTTACGACAGACCTTTGGAGACCTAATGTTTTGGGTGGCTTGTGTGCGTGTTTTCTTTGCCTGTCAGCTGCCACAGTAAGTGAAAGCGACATTGGCAAACGTGTGATCGTTTCGCCCTCTGTGAGAGCTGTCCTTATGTAGGACATCTGTCACTGTTCATCTTTGTTAAACATGAAGATGAATAGTGGAACATAAATACTTCTGCTAAAGAGAAGCAGGAGACCAAGGGCCCCTATTTATAAGACTGACTTTATAATGGCATAGGCATGTCATAATAGGTGTCATAGACAGTCATAAGAGCCTATGTCAGTTGAAAACAGCTAGGCTAATACAACATGTAACACAGTATATTGGGTAAGCCAACAAGCTATGAAACAAGCTGGTCATGAATAACACGAAGAGTTATAACATCACTTCATTCATGCTCACGACAGTCAGATGACTTGCTGGGTCAGACCCGGTTTATTTTAGAGTTAAGCTCTACCTGCAGCCCTCTAAAGGAACAGATGTCAATTTCATCTGTATGAGACTGTACACATCGTTTGTTATGTTAGCTTCTAAACCTCAATTATCACACGTTGTTAATCCTCTCATTCAATAGGAGACTAATGTGACAGGATCATGTTGGGGTAGTTCCCACCCCCCTTCTTTCTTTCTCTCGGTCTCTCTCAACACGTTATGCCACCGTACCGCCTGACTCGGAACAGCTTTGATCAGGCCGTGTGATTTAGCACTGTGAACATGCGGGCGCAACCGCACCTCCTCCTCCTCCTCCTCCTCCTCCTCCCAAACCCACCCAGCTTCCAGTGATGTCTACTTTGTTCAATTGTGAAACTCACAAAGGATTAATTTAACACGGACTTTTATTTTGGTTGTGGGGGGTGGGGGGGGGGCTGCGATGTTGGGAACAATTTGATAACTGTTTGCCCTCTCCCTCTCTTTGTCCCTCTACCCTTTCTCTCTCGTTCTCTCCAGGAATTCCAAGGGCTCCACAACACCCAGACATATCTCCCTATTACCCTCTCTCACCTGGTGCTGTAGGCCAGATCCCCCATCCGCTAGGGTGGTTAGTACCACAGTAAGCAACATTCTATTACTCTCTTCTTAATGACCCGTCCCCTTAAATGTATGTTGTTCTGTCCTTGAGCTGTTCTTGTCTAATGATGTTCTGTATTATGTCATTCTGTATTATGTGTTCTGTTTTGTGTGGACCCCAGGAAGAGTAGCTGCTGCTTATGCAACAGCTAATGGGGATCCTAATAAAATACCAATTACCTGTCATTAAGTATGTTGTAGTACTCTAAGCATGCGCTGTTGTCGTTGTTTGTAACTATGTCTAGATGTAGATTAAGAGCATTCAGTTCTGTAGTACATTACGTTGTAAAATCAGCATCTCTAATGTAGAAGATATAACGTCAAATAGTTCTCCGTCAGAGGCAATGTCGTCTGGTTTGTTGTGTATGCTAATATAGCTTGGTTTCAGTATTTTCCAGACTGGTAACATCATAAGCAGAGCGCATAGGGAAAGCTCTGTATCCACTTATCTCAAACTGGGTCCTCTCAATTTTGATCAGGCACTGATTTGACTCCTAGCTGCCCACATTGCAGAGAGAATGGCTAAGTCTCCCTCTCTACCAGTGTCTCCAGTTTATACATTCAAGCAATGGACTGACTCATGGGCCACAGAAGCACACTGTGGTTTCCTAAACCCCCCTCCAACCCCAACTTTGTGTCGAATGCTATTTTGCATGTCTCTGTATTGTCCAATTAGAGCAATGAACCGTGATTGCCCGTATTTTACCCACAATTCCACATGGGAGCTATCCCTGGGTGACTCTTGTCAACACTTGTTAATATGACAAAAGGCTACAAATTAAGCTCTGTTAATTTAATGTTTTCTCACCGCAATCTAAATACCAGGAGAGGTTCCGAGCACAGCCGCGGCACCCTTTGATTTGCTGCACTTTATTTTGGTATAAATTTACATTCATTATTGTTTGTCTTTAGATGTGTAGACCTCAATTAGCGTGATGGCTCCATTAAAGAGTTGCGCTTCGTCTTTAATTATCACAACAAAACACCTAGTTTCAGCTCGGGGAGGAAGGGGCCCCCTCTCCGTCGACACGCGAAGGGTTATGAAATTTAATTAGCCATTCGTATCAGATTTGTGGCATTCAAATTGTTCGGAGTTTGCCTCTCCTTTGATCCGCACTCTGCAATCCCCTAGATTTTAGTCCTGATCAAATGAGAATAAAGAGGCCTGCGATCAGGGAGAGAGGGAGAGGGCTTTACCTCCTCTACTTCCATCAACCATGTTTCTTTACCTCCCTCTCTTCTTTGTCCTTCTCCTAGGCAAGGTCAACCTGTTTACCAGGGTTTTAGACACCCCTACCCGACTGCGCTCACTGTCAACGCATCCATGCAAAGGTGAGTTGAGCCTTGGGAGATAAACACACACACACACACACACACACACACACACAGGAGGAGGCTGTGACGCGGAGAGTGCACACTCCCGTCTCCACGCTCAAAAGGCCAATCCTCCAGTGTCCCCCACTAATCTGTTGAAATATTAATTATATGTATCACTTTCGAGCTAATGAGGCCCCCGAAGAACATTTACCCTAGCTGCATGTCAGCCACATCTATAATGGACGGGTCATGTCCTTGCTGCTAGTTTTTAAACAACCAGACACGTTGATATATAAATGTCTATACACTTAAAAGGAGAGAATGATGCATGCTGGGGCTTGACACTTGGTTAGTTCTTTGTTGGGCCCATTAGGGTCCAGCTCAAGGGGAGAGCTCTGGACACAAGTGAACGGGGGGGAGGGGGAGGGGGGCACAAATGTTTGTTGTTGTGTTATGCGTTTTGAACTGGGCCTGGTTCCCCCGGGGACTGTGCTATACTACTCTGCATTGTTGTTGCTGCGTTATGTGTTTTGAACTGGGCCTGGTTCTCCCAATACTCTGTATTGTATGGAATGTGGGAAGAGTTAACTGTGGATGACAAGTACCCCATGATTTGTGTGGCTGCTCTTTCCCCATGTCCCTCTCCCCCAGCCCAGAGCAGTATTCACAGGCATTTCAGTGCAGGCAGCTAGAGAGTTTGGAACTAGGAACCAGACCAAACTTCAGTTTCATTACAGGCTGATTGGAAAAGCAGCTCCTGAGGGTCGACTGTTCAAACCTCTGTGACTTTGATGGATAAGTGTGAGCGAGGGAGGAAAGGAGAGAGAGGGAGGCCTCGAATGGGGTATAGCAAGGTTAATGTTGTGAAATAGTACCTCACGCCCTTAGTGTTTTGACATTGAACACGTTTCGTGTGCACTCGGGTTCCTCATCTGTCGCTCGCTCTCTCACTCACACGCACATGCACACGGATCTTGAACGCTGCTTTTAATTAAAAGCAGAATAGCACATTCACACTGTTAAAAAAAAGAGGATATGTTAGCCAATAGCTCTTAGTTTGTCCTCTTTCTTGGTTAGCCTTACATTGAACATGTATATCTTCACATATATTCCTCATTAATATACAACACTTACGCATTTAGGTTGATAGTTTCCATCATCACCTTGATCCAGACTCGCTCATGGCTTTAGCAACTGTTCACTGTAACACAGGCTGGTTATAGCAGTGTTATTATAAAGGCTCTCATTTATAATCGCAACCCATCTATTGGATCCCTCTTCTACTCCCAGCGACTCCCTTAAAGCAGACGTCGCCCCCCTCTCCCCAGCCCAGCCCTGGTTGCTCTGCTGTCCGGTGCAGTCAGGGTGTGTCTGGTTTCTGGTAGAGCCGGGCAGCCAGACTAACCGAGGTCTGGCAACGTCTAGTGGACCTGTGCTTTAAGTGACAGCTAATTCAGCTCTAATGACGGCCTCTACATTGTGATCATCTTATTTCCAGCGAGGCTAATTGAATCTGCTGGATGGGGGCTAGGGGGATTGGCTGCGGGGCTGGGGAGAGCTAATGCGTTCTGATGAGACCTAATTGAATTAGCATAGCTGAATAGGTGGAGGTCTCCGTCTCTGGAGAGAAGGGATTTAGCACGTCCTTGTTAAAACTGCAATGGGGGATTTGACAAAAAAATATGTCCATTTGAGTTGTCAAAGGCATAGATAAATGGTGCAGAGTTGAAAGGTTTGGATAATTGTGTATATGACAGGGTTTCGGAAGCAAAAAAATGTAAACAGAATTAGAGAATTGTGTCTTGGCTTTAAAAGGGCTGTCTTGCTTAAATATGCCTCAAGACATCCAGTAGTTATGAAGTCCAGTTCATGTCTAATAATCAAATCATATTTTATTGGTCACATACACATATTTATCAGATGTTATTGCGGGTGTAGCGAAATGCTTGTGTTCCTAGCTCCAACAGTGCAGTAATATTTTATTATTATTATTATTTATTTTTTAATATATTATTTTTACCCCTTTTTCTCCCCAATTTCGTGGTATCTATTTGGTAGTTACAGTCTTGTCTCATCGCTGCAACTCCCGTATGGACTCAGGAGAGGGGAAAGTCAAGAGTGGTGCGTCCTCTGAAACACAACCCAACCAAGCAGCACTACTTCTTTGACACAATGCCCACTTAACCCGGAAGCCAGCCGCACCAATGTGTTGGAGGAAACACCGTACACCTGGCGACCGTGTCAGCGTGCACTGCGTCCGGCCCGCCACAGGAGTCGCTAGTGCGCTATGGGACAAGGACATCCCTGCCGGCCAAACCCTCCCCGACCGAAAGGTTGCAAGATCGAATCCCCGAGCTGACAAGGTACAAATCTGTCGTTCTGCCCCTGAACAAGGCAGTTAACCCACTGTTCCTAGGCCGTCATTGAAAATAAGAATTTGTTCTTAACTGACTTGCCTAGTTAAATAAAGGTAAAATAAAAAAAATACCCCGGAAGACGCTGGGCCAATTGTGCGTCGCCCCCATGGGTCTCCTGGTCGCGGTCGGCTGCGACAGAGCCTGGACTCGAACCCAGAATCTCTAGTGACACAGCTAGCACTGTGATGCAGTGCCGTAGACCACTGCGCCACTCGGGAGGCCCAGTGCAGTAATATTTAACATTTACATGAGGCCTGAGTGCTTGAGATGTCCTGATCCTGTATTTCACTGGGTAGCCAGATCTTAACAAGAGACCAATCCCCTAGTGCCACATACCGGCCCGATTAGGATGCAGAGGGTGAGTCTCACTTTCGTACATTGCACCCCCTCAATGAGCACCTTACACTCAGGACCTGTTAAAAACGATATTATCTGGAAGGAATAAGGCAAGCAGGAGAGCGCAGAGTCAGTGGACGGAGCAAATGAAAATACATTATTTGAATAATGGGGTTGGAGCCATACAGGTCCTTCATATCTGGCAGGCCTGTGTGTGACACATGGGAGGAAGTGTAGGCCTCTCGCCCCCTGCCCTTTGATATGTTCCTCCCTCACCCCTCTCTCTCTCTCCCTTCCTCACTCGCTACCTCTCAGACTTTTTCTGCGGAAGGGAAAGTGCGCCGGGCGAGTCATTATACATTAACCAGGCACGGGGATACCGCCTCGCATTGGCAATTAAATGGCCCTGGCTGACACTGGGCCTCCGTTACAGCCAATGACCCACCCCCATCCCTGTCTTTCAGATTGAGACGTAGGAGCCTGGGGGTTGGGGGCTCCCTCTCTCTATCTCTCTTTCCCTCTGTTGGCTAAATTGGGCCAAGGCGCTGTTCTGTGCTGATGAGGCTGGATGATGCCCCCGCACATCAAAGGGATGGCCGTCATGTTTAAACCATAACCTGGGCCGCGCGGTGGCAGCTGGAGGGAGAGAGGGAGGGAGGGAGGTTGGGAGGGAGGGAGTGGGGGGGGGGGGGGGACAGGAAGGAGAAAAGTAGAGAAGGAAGAAGGATAAAAAATAAAAATAAAAAAATGCACGAAGAAAGGGAGAAGGAAGGAAAAAGAGAGAGAGTAGGGGAAATGCAGCAGCCTAATGATGGCTGATCTGCAGCCACTGTCCCCTCAGCAGATGACATGGCACAAACACAAACGTGTCAATGATGAAGAGAGGAGAAGGGAGGAGAGAAGAGCAGTGGGAGCGAGAGAGAGAGAGAGAGAGAGAGAGAGAGAGAGAGAGAGAGAGAGAGAGAAGAGCAGCAGCGGGAGAGAGAGAGAAAACACACTCCCCAGAGATCGCCTGCAACAGAAACTAGTTGTTCCTGGCGACCTGATGCTCATCATTATATTCTGGCTCCAAGCCATGCAGCCAGACACATCCAGATAATGAGCCGTTAAAAAAGAAAAATAATAAATTATTCCTCCTTTTCCCCCCTCCTTCATCCTCCACTCTTTTTTCTACGATTTGTGTACGGTCATGCGTAGCTGAGGCATATATATACTCTACACTCACATTCAAATAATCTTACATAGACATAATTACTCTGACTCACTCATCACACACACAATTGTGTGTGATGAGTGAACTGTGAAGTGAATCCATAGATGCGGGTTATTGCCGTCAATCAGTGTAGCTAATGATACTGGTGTTACAAAGATGTCGAGTAGGGGGATAAAGAATAACACCATTAGTAATCCAGATCTAGCATGAGGCCCAATGGAATCTAGAATGAGGCCCAGTGGAATCTAGCATGAGGCCCAGTGGAATCTAGAATGAGGCCCAGTGGAATCTAGAATGAGGCCCAATGGAATCTAGCACGAGGCCCAATGGAATCTAGCATGACGCCCAAAGGAATCTAGCATGAGGCCCAATGGAATCTAGCATGACGCCCAAAGGAATCTAGCATGAGGCCCAATGGAATAGGCCTAGGCCTAACACAGAAAAAGGTGCCTTGCCCATGGTTAAAGCTAAGGCCTAGGAGCTGAAGATGTTTAAACATGACCTCAGTTTTGACATCAGCCTACACCACAGATTGGCATAAGACTCCACATACCTGTAGTTTGCCACATTGTAAAGGGGCCAAGACATCCTGGAACTTGTATTTGTCATCCACAGTGCAGAGAAGGCTGGCAGCACTAAACACTGACTTGCCATTGGAGGAAGTCACTATTTTGGCTCAGTTATAGAAGCATGAAGTGTCTGTATGGGACATTTTGGCAGAAAATTACTGTCTTGTCCTTCCATTTGAAACTCTTCCCACTTCAAAACAAAACAGCTCTCATTTTTAAAATGAATATTATGAAATATGACTTGTGATGTTTAGTGTGTGTGTGTACTGGGTAACTGCTTCTATGTGATCGTGAGATACAAATTCTGTGATACTGATGGACCGAATCCTTTCTTGATATACGCGTGCGAAACTCAAGCTTTTGTGTAAGTCATGCATTGAATCTCAATGACAGATTTGCACAGAAATCCAACTTTCCCGCTCGAACCTCAAGTTAGGATTCGGCCCTATACAGCACGGCAACATGTGCACGTCTGTACGAATGCTCGAGTGGGCATACTCTGTCTCTGTTTGTGTCTACATGTGTCCATCTTCCATTTCACACGTGTCCACTCTGACGATTTACACAGTTTTCTGTCCTCCAGGTTCCCTCACCACATGGTCCCCCCTCATCACAGTTTGCACCAGACCGGCATCCCCCACCCCGCCATCGTCACGCCCAACGTCAAGCAAGAGTCCTCCCACAGCGACATCGGCCTCAACAGCTCGTGAGTACACACATCTGCACACACACACACACACTCACCTCTGCTTATTTTGACCATTGTAAACTAAACGGCAGTAGAGGAAATCTTGCCACTGGTGTTGTTGTTCTAAATTCTACCATTACAATAAGCTGTTTAATACCAATTCTGGGTATTTGCCAACCATACAGTACTATACTGTACACACTCCACAGGAAACACCAGGACTCGAAAAAGGAGGACGAGAAGAAGAAGCAGCCCCACATCAAGAAGCCGCTGAACGCCTTTATGCTCTACATGAAGGAGATGAGGGCCAAGGTGGTGGCCGAGTGCACGTTGAAAGAGAGCGCCGCCATTAACCAGATACTGGGACGAAGGGTGAGAGAGAGAGAGAGAGACGGCACCGCTATAGACACAGACTCACTCATTTCACACATACAGCTTGGTAACTCCCTGTACAAGGGACTATGCATAGGGCAGGTAGCCTAGCGGTTAAGAGTGTTGGGCCAGTACACCAAAAGGTCGCTGGTTCGAATCCCTGAGCTGACTAAGTGAGAAATCTGTCGATGTGCTCTTGAGCAAGGCCCTTAACCATACGTTCTCCTGTAAGTCGCTCTGGATAAGAGCGTCTGCTAAATGAATTAAATGTCAAATGAAAATATCCACCCCACACCCTGTATGGTTTAGTTGACTATAGGCCTGCTACTGGGTCTGGTAGACAAGGGAAACATGTCTTAGTTTGTCTCTACGTCTCACTGCTCTTGACTGAACACTGTCTTCTTCTACTGTTGACACTTTTTGCACTCTTCTCTTTCTATTATGTCCTTCCCCCTGTCTTCCTCCCCCTCTCTCTTCCCACGTGTCTGTCTGTAGTGGCACGCCCTAACACGAGAGGAGCAGGCGAAATACTACGAGCTGGCCAGGAAAGAGCGACAGCTTCACATGCAGCTCTACCCCGGCTGGTCTGCACGAGATAACTATGTAAGTTTTTAAGTTTTCAACACGTACCTCTTCAAGGACGTGTGTCTGGGATGAGTGCTCTTACTGTTCTGTTTGAGCTGAGAGCTCACCTCACTAGCAATGCCTGTTGACTGCTTCCCTAGACACCTTAGCCAATGGAATCTACAATATACTTTACAGTAGATTTGCTGGGCTATATAAAACAGGGTCTAAAGTCCCTGGAATTCTGATGCTGATAGGAAGTTTCTCTCCCAGCGTTTGCTGTGCGTCCAGCAGTTCAGGGGTCATCGTAAACCCCTGCAAAGGTCAGGTTGGCCAGTGAAACTTTGACTCCTCTCAGCCTGCACAAAGCATTCTGCAAATCTGACTCCCTCGCTAGAAACCAACAAAGCCTCTACGATGGTCACTAAACGAGAGGAAAATAAGTCAAAAGATTACAACAAAAGAACAAGAGAGAGAAAAAAATACAGAAAGGGAGAAGGCGAAATTCTGCAATGTCTTGCAGTGGCAGTTAAAACCGGCGGGCAGAGAAAGAGTGAGAGAATGAATGAATAAATAAACAAACAGAAAGATGGGCCCGTTTTCATTTCACGTGTCAGGTCTTCTGCAATATAATAACTAAGGTTCCTGTCTATTTCTCTTGTTTTGGCGGCTAACCAACAGGGCAAGAAGAAGAAGAGGAAACGGGATAAGCAGCCAGGAGAGGGCAATGGTAAGTGAGCGGCAGTTCTCTCTCCTATTAGGAGACCCTTCATGTGTTCAGGACTGTGTGACATCTTACAAGATAATAGTCTAGCCCGTTTTTCCCCCCTCTACTGCTTTTAATTTTAATTTTGTGTTGTTGTGCTCGTTTTTTACTACTACATAGTTATGCTACACGTAATGCAATATTTAAATGGTAGACTTGCTTGTTACCCCCATCTTCCATTTCCCACCTCCTCCCATAGCCTTCCCCAGCTAATAACGTTGAATATGCATGACCCCCTCCCTTCCCCAGGCCCCCCCCCCCCCCACACACACACTTTGCCCCCCAGCATCTATGAAACGTTGATATGTGTGTTTTGAGAATGTGAAATTGAAGTGTTACGATAGTCATTAACATGAACTTTGCCAGTGTTGTGTGTCTGTGTGTCATAATGCCTGTGCCCTGCAGATAGACTGTGCTTGATGCCTGTGCCCTGCAGATAGACTGTGCTTGTGTGTCTGTAACCTGGGCCGCCCCCTGCTTGTTTTCATGCATGCTTTTTAGTCACCCCAAAAAAGAGGGGAAATAATCACCCACTTCTTAAAATTAAGGAGGTTTACTAATTCTATTTGCTTCTTCATTTTATATTCTTATTATTCACATTCTTCTGATATTCCATATTGTGAGTTGAGAAGGAGAAATGCGGAATATGAAAGTGTATTTTACGCTCGTTTACGTGACGATCCCCTCTTGAAGGCTTCTCCATCTGTTCTTTTTTTCAGAACACAGAGAATATTTTCCAAACCCTTGCCTTTCACTCCCTCCGATTACAGGTGCTAATGTCATTTTGAGTCTTAACTTACTCACTTGTTTTTTTTCTCTCTTTTTAGTTTATTATGTATTTATCTATGCATGTGAAATATATTATATTTAAAGTACATTTTACTAAGCTAAATGCAATATTTTGAAGGATGTTATATGCTTTGGTTGCTGCTTTCTTTCTTAAAATGTTTCTTATGTTTATTTATTTGACCATTTTATTTATACTAGCAAAAGTACATTTTATTTTATATACTTAAATAGTTATTAATGACGCTTCTGTGTTTAAGACATTTATTCTAGAACAATCTTCCCCATTTGGCCAAATCAATATGTTGTATATATTTCTAGTGGTGGCTGTTAAGTTAAAGTCATCTTAATGTTGAGTATGACCCAGAGATTTTACGTCAGTCAGGGTAAACCTCCTTAATCTATTTGCTTCAGTAGCTGTGCTTGTGCCTTTCCCTGGGCCAGAATGAGTTGAGCCTATTCCCCTTCTACGCGGTCTCTGCTCAAACTAAGGCCTGGATTCACTCACCATAGAATTCCTCCTTTGGCCCAGCTGTCACTTTGCTCTACATTTAGATTATTAAGCCACTATGGTAGAAAACCGTGTGTCGGGTGTTTGAATTCAGGTCTAAGTACAGTAGTAGTGCCCTTGCTGCATTCAGTAGGGTTTAACCCTTTAATGCTTTCCCTGGCTGAGACTAACCCAAACCTCCACTTAGTGTAACAGTCTGATACTGCTGCCTCTTCCTACCTACCACCTCTAGCCTCTCCTTCTCAAATATGGCGATAAAAAGTATAACTATGAATGGCACTTAGCAGAAATGTAATCAAGTCTGCATTATTTTCCCCGTCATATTCTGCTCCTTTAACAAATACGTATGGTCTTTTTATTGGCTTTAGCCTTCTATTAAAGTGGAAATGACTATCCTTTCGTTCCACTTAATCTTTGCACATTTATGCACTTGTTCGCTTTTTGCTTGCGGTTTGATTACTAATGTCTGAAAGACTAACTGTGTCTTCTGACAGTCCTTTCTGTAAAGACATACTGCATCTTTTTAATTAAGGGGGAAATTAGCTAGATATGCCGCGATTACGAAACTCACAGACTCACTGGTTTCCGTTTTTTTCTCCTTTATTTTCCTCCTCTTTCTCTTCCCCCCCCTTTTGGTTATTCTTCCTCCTGTCTGCTGGCTTCCCTCCCTGTTGTGGCATCAGACCTGAGCGCTCCTAAGAAGTGTCGAGCGCGCTTTGGGCTCGATCAGCAGAATAACTGGTGTGGCCCGTGCAGGTGTGTATGGTGTGTGCTGGCGTGAACGCCGGGGGCCAGGTGACGGCTGCTGTCTGAACTGGGACTTCCTCCTTCCCTCCCCGCCTTCCTCTCTCCTTCCTTCGCCAGGCTGTCGCCACCTCCCAACTCTTCCTCCAACCCAGCCCTGCTAGTCTGGCCTGCCTCTAGTTGTGTTGGTGTTTGGGAACAGGGCTAACAGGGTATGCGTTAACGTCCGCGTGTGTGTGTGTGTGTGTGTGTGTGTGTGTGTGTGTGTGTGTGTGTGTGTGTGTGTGTGTGTGTGTGTGTGTGTGTGTGTGTGTGTGTGTGTGTGTGTGTGTTGGGGTGAGTGGTGTTTGTCTGTACCCAAGTCTAGATTGCAGCATATAGATGTGGGGTTGGGTGGGTCCTATAGGGCATATTCTCATAATGAGGGGCAGGACTCATCAGACTGGGTCTGAGAGGAGTTGGAGACGCGATGGCCTGGTCTGTGTGGAGGAGGTCCCAGTGTTGGCAGCCCAAACCTAAGCCTTGGCTATATGTTGTCTGTCCAATGACGTGTCCATTTTCTGGTTTTTTTTGTATCGTTTGTGTGTGGCTAACAGATGCAAATGCCCCAAAGAAGTGTCGTGCCTTGTTCGGGCTTGACCAGCTGAGTTTATGGTGCAAACCATGCAGGTATACCCCTGTAGTATCTACGGGAGGACAACCGTAATGACAATCACTTCCTTCTCTTACGTCTTCTCAAGGCGTCCGTCTAAAACAGATGTGTCTAATGTTTCCTTCAATGTGTTAATTGATGACGCCAACGTTCTGTCTTTTCCTGATTGGGGTATTTTCTGCTAGAACTTCTCCTAGCGGGTCATTTCACTTATTTTCTTTGAAAACTAGAAGCCCAGGCGCAGAAAATGGATTTACTAGCATCATTTGTACTCTACCTCAGCAATTATAACATTGTCAGGGAAGATCCTGGTTGCAACATTGTACACAATCAAATTTAGGAGAACCTTGGGCCTTTTTGTTGTAATGTAATTTTTAAAAGGAATACATTAATGGTTTATGATACTATTCTTCTGGCAAGTTGAAAGGTTGAAATCCATTTTCTATCCAGGCTGTATGTAAGTGCCTGACATCCTAACTGTTTTAAGTGTCTGTCTGAATTGGCCTTCTTGATAACCTTGTCGTGCTAAGGTTTACCCTGCTTCTCAGAGGGCACCAGAGTGACTTTCTTCTATGCCCTCTTCCTCCTCCTCCTCCACCTCCTCCTCCTCTTCTTCTTCCTCCAAACTCCTCTCTAATAACCCTTAATTAGTCCCTACCTGTTGTCTTTCTGTTCTGACACAAGCAGTCTTTGAATTGGGAATATTTTCATGGTAGGTATCTGTTTCTGTTAAGTAATACCCTTCTCCGTGTCTGGCTTGCACTGTGTCCCCACCTCTACCCTGACCATTGTGACGCTCCGTTTGACACTCTGCATCACCATGGTCAACCCAGGGCATGCGACCTATCAATACATTTCATTTTTCTCCTTTTTGTTTTCAATATTGATCTGTAGTTATTAGTACAGAAAGTCTTATCTGGCATTTTGTCATTGCCTCAAAGAAAACCGGTCATAAGATATTGAGTTATCTTACCAAGTCACTTTTCATGTCCAATTCTAAGGGTTGATTTCATATGGTGTCCAGTTGAAGTCAACATCCAATTCAAGTCATCCACAAGGCCCGCCGAACTCAATTAGCAACGCTCCGCACTCAGTTTCTACTGCCGTGCGGTTCCAGATTGAAAATAAGACGTAGAACAGTGGATCACATTGATATCGGGATGACATACTCGCTGTATTTCCTGATCTAGTCTATGAACGTAACGGGTGGATGACGAGTAGAGCAGCAGCGGGGTGTCAGAGGGCCGGGGCTTGGAAACAGCCAGGGATAAATCCTGCTTCGTTTAAGGAGCCGAGAGGTTAACACACCCCATCGGGCTCCATTTCCTGAAAGATGCATCTGGCGTTATTCCCCTGGAGACAGGGAAATCAATATGTTACACAGGCACATACTATCAATCGATATGTCTGGTAAAAAAAAAAAATGATATTAGCTCATTTGTAGCGGTTTGACAGGCAGTTATCACTTCAGAGGAAGAGATACAGGCTGGCACTGGCAGAGGAAGAGATACAGGCTGGCACTGGCAGAGGAACAGATACAGGCTGGCACTGGCAGAGGAACAGATACAGGCTGGCACTGGCAGAGGAACAGATACAGGCTGGCACTGGCAGAGGAACAGATACAGGCTGGCACTGGCAGAGGAACAGATACAGGCTGGCACTGGCAGTAATAATAGTACCACACAATACTCATACAGGGTCTTTGACAGCCAAGCAGACATCTCAACTCCCTTTCCCTTGCTTTTCAGTTGACATTTCCCTGTGTTTTTACTCTTTCTTGTGGGTCATTGTTGTGTGCTTGTTCTCTTTGTGTAATTGTTCAATCTCACAAGTGCATGCCTTTTTGTCCAGCATGCCATCAGTGTAAGGTATGTGTGGTTGTCCAAATATATATTTTTCTTCCCCACTCTCCCTTTCTCTTCATTCCTCTCTTATCAGTTCTCACTGATCGATCCCCCCCCTCTTTTTCCCCATCTCATTCTCTCTCTCACAGTATTTGTGTGAACCCTTTACCTGAAGGAGTACAGGCAGGGTATGACTTGACAAACAGGCCTTACCCTTGATTGAACGATAGAACAGAGAAAGCTAGCTGAACCAAAGCATAGTTTCTATCACTCACTTCTGCCCGCCTCCCTCCCTCCCCACCTCCCAATTCTGTTCTTTCTCCTTCTTGCTCATTGTCCCTGTGAGCTAGCAACACAGTCTGAACCACAGTGTATTTGCCCTCGAGGCACGCACAGACCTTGTGATAAGGAGTTGTTGTTGTTGATGTCAGGGTGAAACGAGGTGGGCAGAGGCTCCCCCCTCTGTCCATCCTTGCCTCCCTGCACCCCATATGAACATAGCATGTGCACAGCCACCCCCCCCGCCTCTTGAGTGATAGCTCAGTGCAGTTGCATTGTGGGCCGTTCCACAGAGCGAGATGGGTTGGCTGCAGGCGTGCCAGACAGGGGAGAGTCCTGACCTGAGCAGAAATGCAACCATTATAGCGTGACCCTCATACACACATGTCTTAGGGGCAGGTGCAGCGTAGTGGGGATCCCCCTAACCTCTTACCTCAGCATCTGAACTCTCCCCCCTAAGGGGGAGACAGAGGAGAGACAGAGAGAGAAGTAAGGATAGTGGAGGAAAGAGAGAGAATTCAGGATAGTGAAAGAGAGACAGAGAGAGAGAGAGAGAGAAGTCAGGATAATGAAGGGAAGTAAGGAGGAGAGAGAGAGAGAGAAGTCAGGATAATGAAGGGAAGTGAGGAGGGAGGAGAGAGAGAGAGAAGTCAGGATAGTGGCGGAGAGAGAGAAGTCAGAATAGTGGAGGAGAGGGAGGAGAGAAGTCAGGATAGTGGAGGACAGGGAGGAGAGAGAGAAGTCAGGATAGTGGAGGAGAGAGAGAGAGAAGTCAGGATAGTGGAGGAGAGGGAGGAGAGAGAGAGAGGTCACGATAGTGGAGGAGAGGGAGGAGAGAGAGAGAAGTCAGGATCGTGGAGGAGAGAGAGGAGAGAGAAGTCAGGATCGTGGAGGAGAGGGAGGAAAGAGAGAGAGAGAAGTCAGGATAGTAGAGGAGAGGGAGGAGAGAAAGAGAGAAGTCAGGATAGTAGAGAGGAGGGAGGGGAGAGAGAGAAGTCAGGATAATGGAGGGAAGAGAGAGAGAGAGAAGTCAGGATAGTGGAGGAAAGAGAGGAGGGAGGGGAGAGAGAGAAGTCAGGATAGTGGAGGGAAGTGAGGAGGGAGGGGAGAGAGAGAAGTCAGGATAGTGGAGGGAAGAGAGGAGGGAGGGAAGAGAGAGAAGTCAGGATAGTGGAGGGAAGAGAGGAGGGAGGGAAGAGAGAGAAGTCAGGATAGTGGAGGGAAGAGAGAGAACTCAGGATAGTGGAGGGAAGAGAGGAGGGAGGGGAGAGAGAGAAGTCAGGATAGTGGAGGGAAGAGAGAAGGGAGGGGAGAGAGAGAAGTCAGGATAGTGGAGGAAAGAGAGGAGGGAGGGGAGAGAGAGAAGTCAGGATAGTGGAGGGAAGAGAGGAGGGAGGGGAGAGAGAGAAGTCAGGATAGTGGAGGGAAGAGAGAAGGGAGGGGAGGGGAGAGAGAGAAGTCAGGATAGTGGAGGGAAGAGAGGAGGGTGGGGAGAGAGAGAAGTCAGGATAGTGGAGGGAAGAGAGAAGGGAGGGGAGAGAGAGGGATGGACTAGTATCTCAGAAGAGCAGGTTGATCCTGGCAGTAGCTCTTCACCACGGCCAGCTCTTTGGTTGAGTAAAGACCAGAACTCTGTGAGGAAACGTTTAAAAGATCAGGGAAAATAGCAACAAAAAGGGGAGTTGTTTTGAGATTCGCCATTAAAACCATTCTTCATTCTTCTTTATTTTTCATCCATTTCTCATCCATCATTTTCATCCTCCTGCTGCCTCTCCTCGTTCATCATCCTGTCTGTCTGTTTGGTGTACTGTGTGTATGTCCTGGGAATCTGAGCAGGCCACATGAAGCCTTGATCCTCAGCCAGGCTGTAGTGTTGGCAACCACTTAAATGCACCAGAAAAGAACAATAATGTAACGCATAGAAATAGGTTTTTAGATGTTATCTTTAAGACATTGACGGTATGCATAATGCCAGTGAAACAAGATGGTGCATTTATGTTGACTGCTAAGGCTCGGCTATTGCCCAGCAGATTGTTGTCAGTTCTGGGATGTCCTGCTAAACAAAACCCGTCTTTCTCTGTCCCCCATCTCCAGGAGGAAAAAAAAGTGCATTCGCTACATCCAAGGTGAAGGTAGCTGTGCCAGTCCTCCCTCTTCGGACGGCAGCTTACTAGACTCCCCCCCATCCTCCCCCTCCTCGGTGGCCCCCTCCCCCTCCCCCTCCTCGAAAGAGTCCAGACCTCAGACTGAACAAATGCAACCTCTCTCACTGACTATGAAACCGGCCCACCAGCCTCTCCACTACCCGCACCGGCACCTCCTGGCTGGGCATCCTCCTCCGCCATCTTTGGTTCTGCTGGAAAACTCTGCTGCTGCAGCGGGCAAAACGCCTGGCGCAGCCCACAACGGAGCGCACGGCGACGTCTCGTCCTCGCGGCAGCCGGGCTCCTCGGGCGCCGCCCTGGCCAGGCCCTTGGCAGCATCGCTGTGTCATTCCCACTCGCTACACCCCAACTCCACGGCCCCTCAGCCTCTGTCGCTCGTTACCAAGTCTATAGAGTAGATCCCTCCTTATTCGCTCCTTCCTTCCTTCCCCTTTTTCTAGCTCAGCACCCTTCATTCTTTTCTCTTTGTTTCGTTCAATCTTTTTCTTCTGTTTCTGTGCCATAAGGCTTTGAAAATGTGTTACTGTTTTATCAAAGTTCATTGGTCAATATTTGACCCATCATTATCGAAAAAATAGAAATATTATAATGAAATAATAATCCAATGAGCTGTAGAGTATGGCTTTGTGAATCTGCCCAAATTCTTCTGAACTTCTGTTCTTCTCTTTATTTTGTAGTGTTAAAATGAAAATTGTTATTTAGTTCCACTTAAACGTGTTTCAATGACAGATATAAAAAATTGTAGATTAGACGACTATTCAATGACCCCTTTTCTTGAAAGTGTTGGTTCTCCTTCATTATTTGTATTAAATACGAGCTTGCGAACCAATCATTGGAGGGTATGAGGATCGTGGAGACACCTCTCTTACTGAGGAACAACTTTAATTGTGATGTTACTTGTTCTTCTTTAAATGTACAGAACTATTTGGTGGGTGGGTTGGGGGGGACGGGGTTCATGTGTTAATGTGCATCGTTCCATTGCGTTGTCTTTTTTATTTTTTTTGGTTTACCTTTGGGGGTGGAGTCAGGTGGGGTGGGTGGGGGGGTTGGAAGGGAGAGGGGGGGGTCTATTGGGGTGGGTGGGGGGTTGCGGTATTCAATACAAAATGTCACAACGCTAGGACCAGTAGTATTTATTGCTTTAGAGATTGCTTGTTGTATCTTGTATGTTGTCCATTTTAAAATCTGTTCTTTTTCTTAATACATTGTATAAATATTTTTTTCTTAACGTAAGCAACTATATAAAAACTTCATTTTTTCTTCACTGAAAACCTGGATTCCACCCAATGTACTGTGTAGATTTCACACACAGAGGTATGCACAACTTCATTACAAGAAATGCGTCTATAAGCCATTTTACAAAAGAAGAAAATAAACTTGAAACAACAAGGGACAGTGGGTACCGTGTCTTCAGTAGTTTGGGGAAGTGTCTAAAGCCCTTCTTTTTTATTGCACAGTCCCATCTCTACCGGACTGTAGATTTGTGTACAGATTTTCCGTGCCAAATTTTGTGATAATTTTCTCTCCTCTAATCACGCTGTAGAGGTTTCAGTTGTGTTTGTTTCTTTTCTTTTTCTTTCTTTCTTCTTTTTTTTTTACATACTTTGCTGTGACGTTACATAGATTGCTATGTATGTAGTATAAATGTTGCTATAACAAATGTGTTTGGTAGCAAATTGTCAAATATACAAATTTAAATTTCAACTGAATAAAAAGACAGACATTATACTGTATAAACCCACATGGGCCAAATTATGTATATTATTAGGAGGTTCATAAAAAACTATGAAATAACTACAAAAAAAATACACAAACTGCCACTTTTAAGTACACTACTACATATAGGTAGATAGAAAAAATAGGCATGTTGATGTTGCAAGAGGCTGTAAAAATAAGCTACAAGAGAATCATCCACTCGGTACCATTGTAGTTGACATGACGCGACTGTAACCTGTCGATTTCTTCTCTGGTTTAATAAGATGCTAATGATGAAAAGTTTTGAATGTTTCCTTAACGGCTGTGATGTTCCTGTTCTATTTTATGCTCTTATTTTTTTTATTTTCCCCTTTTTTTTCTGTTATTTTAAATGGTTCCAAAACCATGTTTTTGTAATGAATCAATGTTTATGCTGTACAGTCTCTGTAGCATGCAGTTCTGTATTAATAAAAGCGACTTAGTATGTGCAGATCAATTTGTGTCTAACTTTTGTGATCGAATATGTGAGTGCAGCAACTCAATGAGAGATTTCACTAGTGTAAAGGTACTAAAAGCAGGTTTCCCAAACACGGATTAAGCATAGTCCTGGACTAAAAAGTATTGTCAAAATCAATGGAGAATCTATTGAAATAGCTTTTTAGTCCAGGACTAAGCTTAATCTGTGTCTGGGAAACCGCCGTTAAGGGTATGCATCAGTAGCTATGTGTTTGGCAGGGAAAAAACATGATATAATATTCAAAATACCACCAAAGCAAAGATCATCTTTGCTACTTCCAAGGAAATACTATTTGATTTTGAAAGAAGTACAATGAAAATGATTTGAACCCTTGCATTTCTCTTTATCAAACAGAAAGCAAGTAGAGTTCAATATAAATGGATAATATATTTGAGTTAAAGAAGGTTGGCAAGGATAAATGCAGAGGATGTAAATAGTGATAGTGATGAATAATCTTTGTGAAACTGACCCAAACTCACCTTTAGTTGGGTTCCCTCCTGTGTGATCATAAACAACCCCCTCTCATCTGTTTTCACATAAGTCAATGTGGGACATGGCTCTCTTTAAGATCAGTGTAGACATAGCAGATTTTTGTAAATAGTGATCGGAAATAATTGACTTTGTATGCATTGCTTCATTAAAGGCAACCTAGAGACGCTAAATTAAATAAATCCATTTGATTTCAGAGGGTTATACTGTACAGATGTAGGATCTTAATTTGAGGCAGTTTGCTACAGCAGGAAAATTATCCTGCAGCAACAGGAAATGGGAATTATGTGGATTATAAAGTAATGTTTTTTTTTTGTAGGGGTTGATATATCTTTCTTAAAGTAAAATCAAGTCTGCAATTTCTAAGTGGAAATTACACATTTCAGAAGCCTTTTTAAAATTCAAACACACTAAAAGTTTAAAATGTCCTGCATGGCAGGACAGTTATCCTGCAACAGGGTGATCAAATTAAGATCCTACATCTGTAGTTCATCAGTTAGCTACAATAAAGATGGCAAGAAGAAGAGTTGCTTCATGGGGGATAAGGAGTAGTCACAATGAGGTGTTGTCAGTTTTGTCCTTTGTCTTCTTCATATAGGACATGGTGGCCACAATTTCCACTGTAAAAATACAAAAGTCAATGTAAATACAGTCATATCAGGACATGATCTTTCTTGCTTACCTGAGTTTGGTGGTAAAGGTCAACAAAGAATAATAAAATCCACCTTCTAACCATGATATACTCTAATCTCAAATTCAACGTTTTTACCTGAGGTTAATAAGAACTTTGTCTAGTCAAAGGGGCCTGATTTCTGACAAATAGGATGTTCTTTGTGATCCATCCTATGTATACTCATTGAAAATATACAGTGCTCCAATTATTAAATAAAAGGTCATCTTAGATGTCTCACAGACGTGTAAGCAGAGGTCAGAAGAGACTCGCGATAACAGTGTTTGTCGGCGCCGCTGAGCGCTTCTCTCCCAAAGCCGTGTGCATCAATAGTCCTCCATTGTTCTCTCCACAGCTCCATTGTATTCATCATTCACAAGAGCCGGCGATGTGCTGGGGCACACAATAAACCAAAATATTTTTTTATATATATATGCTTTTAAGAAGTGTTTGCGAGGAAATGTGTTTTAAAAACTCGATAAAATACATCAACAACTTGGCATTGGATGAAACCGCCTAAAATGACTCATTACCACCATTGACTTTACCACGACACGATGGGTCAAGGACGATAACTCCCACAGCTCAGATTGAAATGACAACAAAGAAAAATCTTGTTTTGATGAAATAACATTTTCACCGGAGATTCTCTCCTTCTCCATGTCTCGGGAAGTGGCTTTATTCAGTGATGGCTACGAAGACACAACAAACAAGTTTGAACTGTAACTCCAATGGTCCATTTTTAAAGAGCACATATTTGTTAGGTACCCATGCACAACCAGTGGAGGCTGGTGGGAGGAACTATAGGAGGACAGGCCCATTGTAACGGCTGGAATGGAATAAATGGAACAGAGTTAAACATGTAGTTTCCATATGTTTGATACCGTCAGGCATCCCACCATGACACTGACAGGAAGAGTGGCCTACAGTATATTGTTATGTTTCTCTTATTTATCTCTTTGGTCAATTTCCTTATCATTCAACTCTTCCTCTCTTCCTTCCAGTGTGTAACAGCAAGCTAGACTACATTAATGACAATATAGTACTGTATTCACTGAATCCTATGCTCTATTCCAGGGATGGGCAACTTTGATAGGGGTGGGGGGAACCAAAAAATCTGAACTCATGATAAGGGCTGTGACTGTCACGAAATTTCATCAGCCGGTGATTGTCAAGCAAATAACCGTCAGTCTCACGGTAATTGGCTGTTAATTCACATGAACACATTTAGCATCTCCTCGCTTCCACGCATAGCCTACAAGCCACCGATGCTGACTTTTGGAACATCTACATTCTAAAAAGTCTAATAATCCATGTAATATAACCTACACCGTCACAATAAATCCAGGTCTAAAGCATGATAGGAAGAAAATGTAGTCTATTTCAGAAGAACAGAATAGCATACTCTGAGTTGTCCTTATGTTAGGTCCTGATCTGTGCCAAATGGCTGTGGGCTACACTAGTTCATTTAGCAGACAAGATTTGCTTAGAATTACGTGGCATTATTTTATAGTGTGAAGAATACAATTGATCAAAGCTGAATAAAATAGAAAGGAAATAGAACTAAAATAAAATAGATATTTTCTCATGGGGCTATTCTGTGTTGAGCGGTTAGCAAAGAAAAGGACATTCGTATATGCTTAATTTAGAGTTATTAATGTAACTTTAGTTGTTCTACAAACATTGGGATGTATGTTTTGATTTTAATACAATGTAAGGCTGCATGATGCGACTCTAATGATGATTTGAAAAAAGTCGCTTGAAAGGCATGATCTCTGCTTTGATTCTTGCGCATACTGTACACACTACATCAGTCACTCATTCACAATTTGACAAGCACTTGATAATGACTAGAATTTCACGGCAACATCCCCTTTGTGTGGCCGTAATGAACCCTAAAAAATATCCATGCCTTTTGCGGCCATTGGCCCTTGTGCCCTTCTTCCATAGAGCTGCGTGCTCCATCATGTGATCGGATATTTCTCACAGGCTACAAGTGAAGACAGACACATCGGGGATGCAACTGCGTCCATCCTTATCCAATTCCGAGGTGCATATTGAAGATATTGGAAGAACTGTCCACATTTACTTTTTGTCAGCCAGCAAGATGAGTTGGCCTAACAAACAGCAAAAGCACTAGCCTATGTCAATCTACTATCCCCCAAAGTACAAAGGTCAACCAATTCTATTCTGTGTGAGAAATAAATATTCCAAACATAGGACAGTTGTGGGATGCGATAGATCCCAAATGAATACAACCACTAGCATCAAAAAAACTTTTTTACGCAATGTGGCTGACGCAACAGATCAGAACATTTAGCTTAAAATGTTGATAAACTATTAGTCTATTTCTTCACATTATAAGCGCAGAAATGCTCACATGGTAGTAGGCTATAAGCGCAAATGTTCCATTAGCGGGCAAACACCATTATCAAAAGTGACGCAAATGCAATTATGCATGTAATGTTTTTATTATAAAGGTGCTTTTGTATGGTGAAAATTATCTCCCCCAAATTTAAAACTCAGGCGCTGCTAATGAATGGCAGTTAGGCTCTACACCCCTTGGAAAGTGGATTACAAGGGGTGTGCAACTTTAGTTGTGATGCAAACCTTATTCTAACATATAGGCCTATCGGCTGGGCTACATGAGGTGTGCGACTGATTCTAAAAAGTTGCAATAAAAAGCCATTGTTTCTTATGCTGGACATCATTGTCACGTTGTCTAATGATTGTAGACAGGTGCAGGAATACGTAATAGGGGGTTTACTTTCTCCACCCAAACAAGAGAGCGAGGTGTAAACCTCTAAATAGTACACGTGGCGAGACCAAGTGCACAAATACACGTAGCATGGAAGCCGATACAACAGCACAGGTACTCACAAGACTAATGGACATGGTAACAATAACCGACAAGGACAATGGGGAACAGAGGGCACATATATAACATACTAATCAGGGGAAATGGGAACCAGGTGTGCGTAATGAGACTAGACAGTCCGGGTTTGGTGGTAATGAATCCAGTTCAGTGACGCCTAGAAGGCCGGTGAGGTAGACCTCCAGAGTTGGTGAAAGGAATGAGCAGCAGTACCGGGGGGATCTGTGACAATCATTCACAAGTGATACTATATAATTCACAAGTGATAGGCTAATATTGTCACCCATCGGACTATTCTTGATTTAATCTTGTCTCTACATATACTAAATCATTTGTGTGAAATTTGTTTTGATTTAGAATGGACCATTATCATGCACCTGCATTAAAACCTGCACTTAAATAGCGAATGGAGGACGCTGTCCCCGTGGTTAATTTTCATGCCAGCCAGGTAGGCTATACTCCTGTTGTAAACATAAGCAATGTGCTTAATATTAGAAAAGTTACAAAATAAATATAGTCTATAGAAAGCTGAACCTCCTCTTTTTAGTAGAGGCCATCACTCTGGAATTTGACTGCCTTCATGACTCGTGATTGCCGGTGTCACGGTAATACGGTCACCGCAACAGCCCTACTCATGAGGGGATGCAGTGTTTAAAATATATTTCCTGCAATTCTACACGTTTTGCCATGGGGCGGAGAGAAAATGTTGGAATATTTCAGCAAATTTCATGCAATTCTACTCATTTTTGTCACGTATACTCCCTCTCTGGCGCGTGAGGTTACCAGTCTGCTCATTATTACCAGCGCCTCATCAGACTCACCTGGACTCCATCACCTGCCTGATTACCTTGCCTATATATGTCACTCCCTTTGGTTCTTTCCCTAGGCTTTAATGTTTCTGTTCCATTGTTTCATGTCTGTACGCTACTTGTGGTTCTTGTTTTGTTCTATGTTCATTTATTTATTAAATACACTCCCTGAACTTGCTTCAGAATGACCACCGGGTTCTTGACCAAGGCCCTTCTCCCCTGATTGCTCAGTTTGGCCGGGCTGCCAGCTCTAGGAAGAGTCTTGATGGTTCCAAACTTCTTACATTTAAGAATGACGGAGGCCTCTGTGTTCTTCGGGAGACTCAATGCTGCAGAAATGTTTTGCTACCCTTCCTCAGATCTGTGCCTCGACACATTCCTGTCTCAGAGCTCGACGGACAATTCCTTGACCTCATGGCTTGGTTTTTGCTCTGACATGCACTGTCAACAGTGGAACTTTATATAGACAAATGTGTGCCTTTCCAAATCATGTCCAATCAATTCAATGTACCACAGGTGGACTCCAATCAAGTTCTAGGACAATCTCAAGGATGTTCAAGGGAAACAGGATGCACCTGAGCTCAATTTCGAGTCTCATAGCGAAGGGTCTGAATACTTATGTAAATAAGGTATTTCTGTTTTTATCTTTAATACATTTGCAAAAAATGCTAAAAACCTGTTTTCGCTTTGATTATGGGGTATTGTGTGTAGATTGATGAGGAAAATGTTTTATTTAATCAATTTTAGAATAAGGCTGTAACGAAACAAAATGTGGGGTCTGAATACGTTCCGATGGCATATACATTTACATTTAAGTCATTTAGCAGACGCTCTTATCCAGAGCGACTTACAAATTGGAAAGTTCATACATATTCATCCTGGTCCCCCCGTGGGGAATGAACCCACAACCCTGGCGTTGCAAGCGCCATGCTCTACCAACTGAGCCACACGGGACCGGTGTGGGACCGGTATATACAGTTGAAGTTGAAGTCGGAAGTTTACATACACTTAGGTTGGAGTCATTAAAACTCGTTTTTCAACCACTCCTCAAATTTCTTGTTAACAAACTATAGTTTTGGCAAGTCTGTTAGGACATCTACTTTGTACATGACACAAGTAATTTTTACAGCAATTGTTTACAGACAGATTATTTCACTCATAATTCACTGTATCACAATTCCAGTGGGTCAGAAGTTTACATACACTAAGTTGATTGTGCCTTTAAACAGCTTGGAAAATTCCAGAAAATGATGTCATGACTTTAGGAACTTCTGATAGGCTAATTGACATAATTTGAGTCAATTGGAGGTGTACCTGTGGATGTATTTCAAGGCCTACCTTCAAACTCAGTGCCTTTTTGCTTGACATCATGGGAAAATCTAAAGAAATCAGCCAAGACCTCAGAAAAATAATTGTAGACCTCCACAAGTCTGGTTCATCCTTGGGAGCAATTTCCAAACGCCTGAAGGTACCACGTTCATCTGTACAAACAATAGTGCGCAAGTATAAACACCATGTGACCACGCAGCCATCATACCGCTCAGGAAGGAGACGCGTTCTGTCTCCTAGAGATGAACGTACTTTGTTTCGAAAAGTGCAAATCAATCCCAGAACAACAGCAAAGGACCTTGTGAAGATGCTGGAGGAAACAGGTCTATATCCACAGTAAAACGAGTCCTATATCGACATAACCTGAAAGGCTGCTCAGCAAGGAAGAAGCCACTGCTTCAAAACCGCCATAAAAAAGCCTGACTACGGTTTGCAACTGCACATGGGGATAAAGATTGTACTTTTTGGAGAAATGTCCTCTGGTCTGATGAAACAAAAATAGAACTGTTTGGCCATAATGACCATCATTATGTTTGGAGGAAAAAGGGGGAGGCTTGCAAGCCGAAGAACACCATCACAACCTTGAAGCACGGGGGTGGCAGCATCATGTTGTGGGGTGCTTTGCTGCAGGAAGGACTGGTGCAAAAATAGATGGCATCATGAAGCAGGAAAATTATGTGGATATATTGAGCAACATCTCAAGACATCAGTCAAGAAGTTAAAACTTGGTCGCAAATGGGTCTTCTAAATGGACATTGACTCCAAGCATACTTCCAAAGTTGTGACAAAATGGCTTAAGGACAACAAAGTGACCATTACAAAGCCCTGACCTCCTTCCTATAGAAAATCTGTGGGCAGAACTGAAAAAGCGTGTGCGAGCAAGGAGTCCTACAAACCTGACTCAGTTACACCAGCTCTGTCAGGAGGAATGGGCCAAAATTCACCCAACTTATTGTGGGATGGGAAGCTTGTGGAAGGCTACCCGAAACGTTTGACCCAAGTTAAACAATTTAAAGGCAATGCTACCAAATACTAATTGAGTGTATGTAAACTTCTGACCCACTGGGAATGTGATGAAAGAAATAAAAGCTGAAATAAATAATTCTCTCTACTATTATTCTGACATTTCACATTCTTAAAATAGAGTGGTGATCCTAACTGACCTAAGACAGGGAATTTTTACTCGGATTAAATGTCAAGAATTGTGAAAAACTGAGTTTAAATGGGAGACAGGATGGACAGCTGATTGTCCTCGCAATGGCAACCCACGTGTAACAACACTTGCACAGAATCGGTACATCCGAACATCACACCTGCAGGACAGGTACAGGATGGCAACAACAACTGCCCAAGTTACACCAGGAATACACCAGGAATGCACAATCCCTCCATTAGTGCTCAGACTATCCGCAATAGGCTGAGAGAGGCTGAACTGAGGGCTTGTAGGCCTGTTGTAAGGCAGGTCCTCACCAGACATCACCGGCAACAACGTCGCCTATGGGCACAAACCTACCGTCGCTGGACCAGACGGGACTAGCAAAAAGTGCTCTTCATGGTTTTGTCTCACCAGGGGTGATGGTCAGATTCGCGTTTATCGTCGAAAGAATGAGCCTTACACCGAGGCCTGTACTCTGGAGCGTGATCGATTTGGAGGTGGAGGGTCCGTCATGGTCTGGGGCGGTGTGTCACAGCATCATCGGACTGAGCTTGTTGTCATTACAGGCAATCTCAACGCTGTGCATTACAGGGAAGACATCCTCCCCCCTCATGTGGTACCCTTCCTGCAGGCTCATCCTGACATGACCCTCCAGCATGACAATGCCACCAGCCATACTGCTCATTCTGTGGTGATTTTCTGCCAGGAATGTCAGTGTTCTGCCATGGCCAGCGAAGAGCCCGGATGTAAATCCCATTAATCACGTCTGGGACCTGTAGGATCGGAGGGTGAGGGCTAGGGCCATTCCCCCCAGAAATGTCCGGTAACTTGCAGGTGCCTTGGTTGAAGAGTGGGGTAACATCTCACAGCAAGAACTGGCTAATCTGGTGCAGTCCATGAGGAGGAGATGCACTGCAGTACTTAATTCAGCTGGTGGCCACACCGGATACTGACTGGTACTTTTGATTTTGACCCCCCATTTGTTAAGGGACACATTATTCCATTTCTGTTAGTCACATGTGTGTGGAACTTGTTCAGTTTATGGTCTCAGTTGTTGAATCTTGTTATGTTCATACAAATATTTACACATGTTAAGATTGCTGAAAATAAACACACTTGACAGTGAGAGGACGTTTATATACAGTACTAGTCAAACGTTTGGACACACCGACTCATTCCAGGGGTTTTCTTTATTTTTACTATTTTCTACAATGTAAAATAATAGTGAATACATCAAAACTATGAAATAACACATATGGAATCATGTAGTAACCAAAAAGGTGTATTTTATATTTGAGATTCTTCAAAGTAGCCACCCTTATCCTTAATGACAGCGTTGCACGCTCTTGGCATTCTCTCAACCAGCTTCATGAGGTAGTCACCTGGAATGCATTTCAATTAACAGGTGTGCCTTGTTAAAATTTTATTTGTGGAATCTTTTTCCTTCTTAATGCATTTCAGCCAATCAGTTGTGTTGGGACAAGGTATGGGTGGTATACAGAAGATAGCCCCATTAAGACCAAGTTCATATTATGGCAAGAACAGCTCAAATAAGCAAAGAGAAATGACAGTCCATCATTAATTTAAGACATGATGGTCAGTCAATACGGATTTTTCAAGAACTTTGAAAGTTTCTTCAAGTGCAGTCTCAAAAACCATCAAGTGCTATACAGAAGATAGCTCTATTTGAAAAAGACCAAGTCCATATTATGGCAAGAACAGCTCAAATAAGCAAAGAGAGATGACATTCCATCATTACTTTAAGACATGAAAGTCAGTCAATACGTAACATTTCAAAAACTTTGAAATTCTCTTCAAGTACAGTCGCAAAAACCATCAAGCGCTATGATGAAACTGGCTCTCATGAGCACCGCCACATGAAAGGACGACCCAGAGTTACCTCTGCTGCAGAGGAAAAGTTCATTAGAGTTAACAGCACCTTAGATTGCAGCCCAAATAAATGCTTCACAGAGTTCAAGTAACAGACACATCTCAACATCAACTGTTCAAAGGAGACTGCGTGAATCAGGCCTTCATGGTCGAATTGCTGCAAAGAAACCACTACTAAAGGACACCAAGAAGAAGAGACTTGCTTGGGCCAAGAAACACAAACAATAGATATTAGGAAGACCCAGAGTTACCTCTGCTGCGGAGGATACGTTTATTAGAGTTAACTGCACCTTAAATTGCAGCCAAAATAAATGCTTCACAGAGTTCAAGTAACAGACACATCTCAATATCAACTGTTCAGAAGAGACTTGGTAGCAGCTAGAATGGCCCAGCCCCGAAGCTAGCCTTGAGCCAGGCCCATCTCCCGGCCTGCTCAGTGGACCCTATGATCACTCGGCTACACAGCCGATGCCTCCCGGACTCTTCACTAACACGACTAGAAGCCACTACATCACCGGATTCCTGCCATAAGCTCTGGACCTTTGCATCAGATCATCACAGCTAGCTAGCTGCTACCATGTGTCTATAGTGGATAACGCCCTTGTCCCGAAGCTAGCACCAGTTAGCTTCGAGCTAGGCGCATCTCCCGGCTACCAAACTAAATTACTCCAGCTACAATACCTATTTTGCCAATTGGCCTGGACTCTTTGTCGACACGGAGCCCCGCCGATCCATCACGACTAGTCTGCCGACGTAATTCCGTCCGTTGTGCCCTCAACCGGCCTTTGCCAGACGTCGGTGAAGACGCTTCTGCTAGCACCGGCCTGCAATCTTTATGAACACCGTGTCTCCTGCTAGTAACAACTACCTAACGGCTTCCCTGTATCATCTATTGCTGTTCACTGGACCCTATGATCACCTGGCTACATAGATGATGCCTGCTGGACTGTTCATTAATCACGGTACTCCATTCTGTTTATTTATTTATTTTTATCTGTCGGCCCCAGCCGCGAACTCAGGCTCTGTGTGTAGTTAACCGACCCTCTCTGCCCATTCATCGCCATTTTACCTATTGTTGTTTTAGCTGATTAGCTGTTGTTGTCTTACCCGTTGTTGT